>NC_041730.1:132282678-132437296 GCF_004115215.2 Ornithorhynchus anatinus | reverse complement strand
TAATGTTGGATTTGTTAACGCTTACTATTGCAGAGCACTGTTCTAAGCTCTGGGTAATACAGGATAAATCAGGTTGTCCCACGTAGGATCACAGTCTTAATCCCCTTTTTACAGATGAGGTAACTGAGCACAGAGAAGTTGGACTTGCCCACAGCCACACAGCTGACAAGTGGCAGAGCTGGGATTCAACCCATGACCTCTGACTCCCAAGCCCGGGCTCTTTCCACTGAGCCGTGCTGCTTCTCCTGTAAGCACTCAATTAACATGATCGATTGATTTTTTTTTAATTTATGGTACTGGTTTAGCGCTTACTATGTTCCAGGCACCGTACCCAAGAGCTGGAGTAGATAGAAGCTCATCAGGTTAGACGCGGTCCATGTCCCACATGGGACCCAGTCTTAATCCCCATTTTACAGATGAAGGAACTGAGGCACAGAGAAGTGAAGTTACTTGTCCAAGGCCACAGCAGAGATGTGGCAGAGTGGAATTAGAACCTCGGTCTTTCTGACTCCCAGGCCCGTGCTCTACCCACTAGACAATACTGCTAAAAGAAGAAGCGTGGCTTAGTGGAAAGAGTACGGGCTTGGGAGTCAGAGGACTTGGGTTCTAATCCAGCTCTGCCACTTGTCTGCTGGGAGACGTTGGCCAAGTCAATTAACTTCTCTGTGCCTCAGTAGCCTCATCTGTAAAATGAGGCTTAAAAGTGTGAACCCCTGTGGACAACCTGATTGAACTGTATCTACCCCAGCGCTTAGAACAGTTCTTGGCACATAGTAAGCGCTTAACAAATTGTTATCATTATTATTATTATACGGCTTCCCCTTTTTCCATATTGTAAAAGCCTAATAGTCATCTCTTGCATCTTTCTTTCCCCCTCTAGACTGTCAGCTCATTGTGAGCAGAGAAATGGTTGTACAAACTCTGTAATATTATACTCTCCTAAGTGTTTAGTACCGTGTTCTGCACACAGTAAGCATTCAATAAATATCATTGATTGACTAATTCTAGCTCAGCCCTAGTATTTTCTGTGCATTGAATCTAATTCATAATTAGTCATTTCTTAAGCACTTACTATGTGCCAAGCACTGTACTAAGTACTGGGATAGATAAAGAATAATGAGGTCAGACACAGTCCCTTTCCCACGAGGGACTCATAGTCTAATTGTACATTCAGTGATTTCTTCTGAATATCATTTGTAAATATTTCTGTCTGTCTCCTTCATTAGGGTCTAATCATCCTGTGGGCAGAGAATGAATCTCATGCTTCTGCTGTACCTCTCAAATGCTTAGCGCAGTGCATGCACCTAGTGGGTGCTCAAGAACATGCCAATATTACGCTTTTCCTTCTCCCCTTACCAGCCAGCCTTTCCCCTTGGCCACCTTACCCTGAGGGTGACTGGGGTCTTGTCTGATCAATCAACTAATCGATCAATCATATTTATCGTATCGGAGAAGCAGCGTGATACAGTGGAAAGAGCGTGGGCTTGGGAGTCAGAGGTCATGGGTTCGTTGTCCCGGCTCCGCCACTTCTCAGCTGTGTGATTGTGGGCGAGTCACTTGGCTTCTCTGTGCCTCAGTTACCTCATCTGTAAAATGGGGATTGACTGTGAGCCTCACGTGGGACAACCTGATTACCCTGTATCTACCCCAGCGCTTAGAACAGTGCTCTGCACATAGTAAGCGCCTAACAGATGCCAACATTAAATGCCAACATTATTTACGGAGCACTCGTTGTGTGCAAATATCTGTAACGAGCACATGGGAGAGTACACTATTAGAGAGTTGGTAGATGCCTTTCCTGCCCACAAAAGGCTTTACCGTCTAGAGTTGACAGGAGGCCTGTCATGACCTCGGGTTAGCCCTGTGCACCCTAGTCAAGAATATACATCTTTGTGATTCTGTTTTGATGCAGTGAAGCCAGTCTAAATCCCTGGTCAAAGGGAACTCCAGCCAATAGGAAAATCTGGCCAATGTGGAACTCCGGCCCAGGGTAAACTCCATCCGACGGGAACCCCAGCCAACGGGAGGCTCCGGCCAACCTGGAACTTCCCATCGCTCAGAATGGTGCTTTCAAAATCAGAGCAGCTCTCTGGGTTTGTCCACCAACCCTGTGTCTGACGGGGACTTGTCCTGGCGTATGCTCTTCGCGTCATCTCCGACCCCATAGCGACTCCATGGACGCATCTCTCCCAGAATAGCCCACCTCCACCTGCAAGCGTTCTGGTTATATATCCACAGAGTTTTATAGGTAAAAAACTGCAAGTGGTTTACCATTGCCTTCTTTCATTCATTCAATAGTATTTATTGAGCGCTCACTATGTGCAGAGCACTGTACTAAGCGCTTGGAATGAACAAGTCGGCAACAAGTGGTAAACTTCCAAGTGGTAAACTTGAGTGTCCGCCCTCGACTCTCTCCCATGCAGCTGCTGCCCAGAACTGGAGAGTTTTGACTTGTAGCGGATTGCCTGCCACTTGCTAACCACTGGCCAAGCTAGAAAAGGAAAGGGGTATGCCTCCCGCTTGACTTCCCTCCAATAGTCGAGACTGGTAGAATACTGGACACTCTTCAAGTGGGGTCCTGAGAGGGGGGTCAGATGGGGCACCCACTGGAAAAAAATCAATCAATCAATCAATGGTATTTAACGAGTGCTTGTTTGGGATAGAGCACTGTACTAAGCACTCGGGAGTGTACGATCCAATAGGCTTGGTAGATGTGATTCCCGGCCACACGGGTGGGTAGGATGTGGAGGGCGTGGAGCATCTCTAGGTGTCCGAGGGACCGAAGCTGTGGAGCGGGCCTTGAGCTGGAGGAATTTCTCCCCACAAAACTCGACGACTTTGAGGGAGCAATCGACGGCCCCACGGCTCGGCCTAGTCTAATGGCTGGCAGCTGCAGCCTCCAACCCGTCGTCCCCCACAGTTCAGCTTCACCCTATTCACTCCTGGAGGGGATGGGTCAGGGCAGTCAGTCAGTCAATCCACACACTTCGCTCCTCTAATGTTAACCTACTCACTGTACCTTGATCTCATCTAGCTTGTTGCTGACCTCTGGCCCACATCCTGCTTCCGTCCTAGAACGCCCTCCCTTTTCATATCCGACAGACAATTGTTCTCCCCAGCTCCATACCCCACATCTCCGTGAAGATGCCTTCCCTAACTAGGCCCTCATTTCCTCTTTTCCCATCCCCTTCTGCATCACCCTGACCTGCTCCCTTTATTCATCCCCACCTACAGCCCCACAGCACTTACGTATATATCCGCATTTTTTAAATTTATATTATTGTCTGTCTCCTCCTCTAGGCTGTAAGCTTGTTGTGGGCAGGGAATGTGTCTTTTATATTCCTATGTTGTACTCTCCCAGCCCCTTAGTGGAGTGCCCTGCATACCGTAAGCTTTTACCGAATACAGTTGATTGATTGTTTGATTAAGTGCTTATTATGTGTCAAACACTAGTCTAAGGAATAGGGTAGGTACAAGAAAAGCAGGTCAGACACAGTCGCTGTCCCACACAGCATTCGGAGTCTAAGAGGGAGGCAGAACTGATAGTTCAACCTCATTTTACAGATGAGAAAACGAAGGCACAGAGAGATTAAATGACTGACCCAAGATCACACAGCAAGCAAATGGAGGAGCTGGGATTGGAACCCGCGTCTCCTGACTCTCTACTGTTTCTCATCATCTTTTGCCGACCTCCCCTTTCCATGGTGCAGACTTAAAATTTCATTCAATAGTATTTATTGAGCGCTTACTATGTGCAGAGCACTGTACTAAGCGCTTGGGATGAACAAGTCGGCAACAGATAGAGACAGTCCCTGCCGTTTGACGGGCTTACAGTCTAATCGGGGGAGACGGACAGACAAGAACAATGGCAATAAAACAAGAACAATGGCAATAAAACAAGAACAATGGCAATAAAAATTTGCCAGCTTTGGTGTCAGAACTGGTTCCAGCAGGTTTGAGATAGCGGGCACCCGGAACAAACCCTCTTCGGAAGCTGTACATAAGCAGTCATGTCTCTCCCATTCATTCATTCATTCATTCATTCATTCACATTTATTGAGCCCTTCCTGTGTGCAGAGCACTGTACTAAGCTCTTGGGAGAGTACTATATAACAATAAACAGACACATTCCCTGCCACAACAAGCTTACAGTTTAGATGGGGAGGTCTGCCCTCACCACCTTCTCCTCCCTCACTGGGGATGTTGGGTGGAAAGGCTATAGATGAATCAATCATATGTATTAAGTGTAACATGTCTACAGTTGGTAGACATATTCCCTGCCCACAAGTTGCTTATAAGTGCTGGGAAGACAGCAGAGTGAGTATCTGTCCATCAGTCAAGGCTACAACATTAATCCAAGGCCTTATCTTATCCCGCCTTGATTACTCTATCAGCCTTCTTGCTGACCTCCTTGCCTCCTTCCACTCCAGTCCATACTTCACTCTGCTGCCCGGATCATTCTTCTACAGAAACATTCAGGCCGTGTTTCCCCACTCCCCAAGAACTCGCCGTGGTTGCCCATCTACGTCCGTATCAAACGGGAACTTCTTGCCATTGGCTTTAAAACACTCAATCACCTTTCCCCCTCCTACCTCACCTCTCTACTCTCCAACTAGAACCCAGCCCACACGCTTCGCTCCTTTAACGCAAAACTTCTCACTCTAACTTGATCTCGTCTATCTGGCCGTTGACCTCTAGAGCGCCCACGTCCTGCCTCTGGATTGGAACACCCTCCGTCTTCGTATCTGACAGACAATTACGCTCCCCACCTTAAAGGTCTAATGGAAGACACATCTCCTCCAAGAGGTCTTCCCTTGCTAAGCCCTCATTTCCTCTTATACCACTCCCTTCTGCATCCCTCTTCCACTTGGATCTGTTGCTTTTATTCAGCCCTCCCTCAGTCCCACAGCACTTCTGTGCAGATCCGATCCATAATTTATGTATTTTTATTAACGTCTCTCTCCCCCCCTAGACTGGAAGCTCTTTGTAGGCAGAGAATATGTCTACCAACTCATATTATACTCTCCCAAGCACTTAGTTCAGTGCTCTGCACACAGTAAGTGCTCAATAAATACAATAAATTGAGTGACTGATAAGGAAGTCAGTTCACAATCCTCTCTGGACCGTTGCGGGCAGGGAACGTGTCTGCCAGGTCGTTGTACTACACTCTCCCAAGTGCTTAGTGTTCATTCATTCATTCAATCGTATTTATTGAGCGCTTACTGTGTGCAGAGCACTGTATTAAGTCCTTGGAAAGTACAACAGATAGAGACAATCCCTACCCAACAACGGGCTCACAGTCTAGAAGGGGGAGGCAGACAACAGAACAACAAGTATAGTGCTCTGCACATACTAAGTGCTCAATAAATACCATTGTTGATGATGATGATGATATTTGAGAGCCCACTGAGGGCTCAGCCCTGTATTAAGTGCTTGGCAAAATATGAAGAGCTGATAATCAAATCGGGGAGACAGATTGATTCCATTTCAAATAAAGGGAGTAGGAGGGACTACAAGAATGAGAGCATGGCATAGTGGATAGAGCATGGGCCTGGAAGTCAGAAGGTCACGGGTTCTAATCCCTGCTCCACCACTTGCCTGCTGTGTGACCTTGGGCAAGTTACTTCACTTCTCTGTGCCTCAGTTCCTCACCTATCAAATGGGGATCGAGACTGTGAGCCCCACGTGGGACAGGGACCGTGCCCAACCCGACTTGTTTGTATCCACTCCAGTGCTTAGTACAGTGCCTGACACATAGTAAGCACTTAACAAATACCATAATAATTATTAAAATGGATTAATTATTATTATATAAGACAGCAAGAGTAAAGTTTCTGGTGGGCCGGGAATCTGCCACTTGCATTTCCCAAGTGGTTTAGTCCAGTGCATTTTACCTAGTGTGTAGTCAATAAATTGTACTTCCCAAGTGCTTAGTACAGTGTTCTGCACATAGTAAGCGCTCAATAAATACAATTGAATGAATGAATGAATAAAATGCTACTAATTTTACTATTACTACCTCTTTTGTGAAATATCAGAATAAATCATATATCCTTCTCTAGACTGTGAGCTCTTTGTGGGTAGCTCTATTGCACTGTACTTTCCCAAGTGCTTAGTCCAGTGTTCTGCACACAGTCAGGGCTCAGTGATCGATTCATTAAATGGTTGTAGATATACATATATGTATTTGTTCAAAAGAAGAGAGAGCTGTTGGGGACTTTGAAGATTGGGAGACTGGAGTCTGGAGGGGAGAGGTAAGGGAAAGGAGATCGTGTGGCAGGGATTCCCCTAGAAGTTAAATCAACTCAACTTCACTCCTTCTTCTCATTGATCAGGGTCCAGCCTCTCACCACAAGGGAATGTTTTCAGTTTCTCTTCTCCTCTAACTCTGAAGGGGCTCCCAGATTTTACTTGGTGTGGGTCTGCTGTATTGGCACCCTTATCCTCTGAGGCCTGCTTTTAGTCAGAAGTTCTGAGAAAACAGCTGTTCTCATGGTAGTGACAATGAAATGTTGCTCTGACAACTGTTTAGGAGGATGGGGAAATGAAACCAAGTCAGGGAAAGAATATATGAAAGACTAAGAAGAATGAAACAATTGGATACCAGAGAGACAAAGAAAAGAGGCTGGGGGAACATTAATCGGAGACAGAACTAGAAGGGTCTAGAGAGGAACAAGGAGAGTTTCTTTATGTGTCAGTTCTATTTTGACCTCGGCCTGGGAGTTAATCGCATCACAGAACGCAGTTTTGCCTTCCTGGGTGGGAGGAGACACCGGGGTGTGAGCAAAAGCACATAAGCTGCCATTTCTTAATTGTAAGCTGCCAGTCCTTAATCAGATCTGTCATATGAAAATAAAACAAGCAGCGCATGTTCTCGGAACAGAGTAAGCCCTTAACAAGTACAATAGCAATGATAATAATAATGCTATTTGTTGAGCACTTACTACGTGCCCGACACAGTACTAACTGCAGAGTAGCTGCATGATAATCCCGGATCTGCCACCTGTCAGCCGTGTGACTGTGGGCAAGTCACTTAACTTCTCTGTGCCTCAGTTCCCTCATCTGTCAAATGGGGATTAATAATAATAATAATAATAATAATGTTGGTATTTGTTCAGCGCTTACTATGTGCCGAGCACTGTTCTAAGCGCTGGGGTAGACATAGGGGAATCAGGATTAAGACTGTGAGCCCCACGTGGGACAACCTGATTCCCGTGTCTACCCCAGCCCTTAGCTCTGCACATAGTAAGCGCTTAACAAATACCAACATTATTATTATTATTATTAATCGGGTCCCACATGGAGCTCACAGTCTAAATAGGAGGGAGAAAAGGTATTGAATCACTTTGCATTTAATCCCCATTTAACAAATGAGGAAACTGAGGCCCAGAGAAGTTATGTGGCTTGCCAAGGTCACGCAGCCGTCGAGCGGTGGAGCCGAACTGAGAATTCAGGCCCTCTGACTCCAAGCCCCATGTCCTTTCCACTAGGCTGCCCTGCTTCTCCGGCATCTGAAACCCAGCTTAGTTCTGCCAGTACTTGTGCTTTCAATAAGAATTTTGGCTAGAATATGACGGAGAATTGGTCCCAGCCCAAGCGGGTCTCGGCAGGGCGGGTCGGGGGTGGGAAGGGGATGAGCCATGTGGGTTTGCGATCTGGGCCCCCAGGTGACCGGGCACCCCTGCAGGGAGTACCATACACATGAAGAAGCATAGAGCAGCAGTGTGGCTCAGTGGAAAGAGCAAGGGCTTGGGAGTCAGAGGTCATGGGTTCGAATCCCGGCCCTTCCCCTGGTCAGCTGTGTGACTCTAGGCAAGTCACTTAACTTCTCGGTGCCTCAGTTACCTCAACTGTAAAATGGGGATTCACTGTGAGCCTCATGTGGGACAACCGGATTACCCTGTATCTACCCCAGCGCTTAGAACAGTGCTCCGCATATAGTAAGCGCTCAACCAATACCAACATTATTATTAACTTCTCTGTGCCTCAGTTCCCTCATCTGTAAAATGGGGATTAAGATTGTGAGCCTCACGTGGGCCAACCGGATTACCCTGTATCTACCCCAGCGCTTAGAACAGTGCTCTGCACATAGTAAGCGCTTAACAAACACCAACCTTATTATTATTATTATTATGAGGTTCCTGGGCTGGATCCAAATCTGGCAGAACGATACATGGATTGATGTTGACAGAGAAGCGGCATGGTCTGGTGGATAGAACACAAGCCTGGAAGTAAGAAGGACCTGGGTCCTAATCCCGACTCCCCCACATGTCTGCTGAATGTCCTTGGGCAAGTCATTTTGATTCTCTGTGCCTTAGTTGCCCCATCTGTAGAATGGGCATTCAATCCTACTCCCTACTATTTAGATTGTGAGCTCCATGGGGAATAGGGACTGTGTCTGACCTGCTTGACTTGTATCTATCTCAGCGCTTAAAACAGTACTTGGAACATAGTACGTGCTTAACAAGTACCATTAAAAATATATATCTACATATATATTGCCAAATTGTACATTCCAAGCACTTAGTACAGTGCTCTGCACACCGTAAGCACTCAGTAAATATGATTGAATGAATGAATGAATGTTTATACACACATATGTACATGTCTATATATGAATATGTAGTCATTCATTCATTCAATGGTATTTATTGAGCGCTTACTGTGTGCAGAGCACTGTACTAAGCACTTGGACAGTACAATTTGGCAACAGATAGAGACAATTCCTACCCAACAACGGGCTCACAGTCTGGAAGGGGGAGACAGACAACAAAACAAAACAAGAAGACAGGCATCAATAGCATCAAAATAGGTAAATAGAATTACAGCTATATACGCATCATTAATAAAATGAATAGAATGATAAATATGTACAAATATACACAAGGGTTGTGGGGTGGGGAAGGGGGTAAAGCAGAGGGAGGAAGTTGGGGTGATGGGGAGGGGAGGAGGAGCAGAGTATGTATGTACGTACGTAATATGTACGTAAATGTATATATACATACACAAACATATGTATGTTTAGACTGTGAGCCCGTTGTTGGGCAGGGATTGCCTCTATCTGTTGCCACATTGTACATTCCAAGCACTTAGTACAGTGCTCTGCACATAGTAAACGCTCAATAAATACGATTGAATGACTATATGTATGAAATAGAAGAGTATATCTATTTCAAGCCACTGTGGTTTAAAGCTGCAAAGGAAAGGCTTGATTGCCTGATTTCTGCAAGTCCCTCATTCATGTCTTTGGCCACAGAGTCATAGTAAGGATTTTACTGGAAGGAAGCAGCGTCCGGAGACATAACCCAGCACCACACCCAGCTCCTTGAGCATTTCCATCAGCAATATTTATGGGCCTTCCTCAACATCGAATAGCAAGAGAGAATCAAGAACAGTCAAGGTCTAAGACTTAGCGAGTGTCCTAACATTAAAACTATGTTCACGGCTTTGCTGGGTGGGAAGTGTGAGACTGTGAACCCTACGTGAGATAGGGACTGTGTTCAACCCTCGCTCTCTCATTCACCCCACACATCCAATCCATCACCAAGGCCCGCCGGTCTCACCTTTACAATATCGCCAAGATCAGCCCTTTCCTCTCTATCCAAACGGCCATCGTACTGGTACAAGCTCTCATAATATCCAGCTGGATTATTGTGTCAGCCTTCTCTGTGATCACCCTTCCTCCCGTCTCTCCCCGCTCCAGTCTATTCTTCATTCTGCTGCCCAGATCATCTTCCTGCAGAAACGCTCTGGGCATGTCACTCCCCTCCTTAAAAATCCTCCAGTGGTTGCCTATCAACCCCCGCATGAAGCAAAAACTTCTCACTCTGGGCTTCAAGGCTGTCCATCCCCTTGCCCCCTCTTACCTCACCTCCCTTCTCTCTTTCTACTGCCCACCCCGCACACTCTGCTCCTCTACCGCTCACCTCCTCACCATCCCCTGTTCACACCGTCCCGCCGTCGACCTCTGGCCCACATCCTCCTTCTGTCCTGGAATTCCCTCCCTCCTCACCTCCGTCAAACTAACTCTCTTCCCCACTTCAAAGTCCTACTGAGAGCTCACCTCCTCCAAGATGCCTTCCCAGACTGAGCTTCCCCTTTTCCCTCTGCTCCCTCTCTGCTCCCCCTCCGCCCTCTGCTCCCTCCCCCTTCCCCCCTTCACCTCCCCTCAGCTAAGCCCCCTTTCCCCCCTTTCCCTCTGCTCCTCCCCCTCTCTCTTCCCCTCCCCTCAGTACTGTGCTCATTTGTATATATTTTAATTACCCTATTTATTTTGTTAATGCGATGTACATCCCCTTGATTCTATTTATCGTGATTATTTTGTCTTGTTTTTGTCCGTCTGTCTCCCCCGATTAGACTGTGAGCCCGTCATCGGGCAGGGATTGTCTCTATATTTTGCCGAATTGTATATTCCAAGCGCTTAGTGCAGCGCTCTGCACACAGTAAGCGCTCAATAAACACTACTGAATGAACGACTGAACGAACCCCATAACCTTGCATCTACCCCATGCTTCGAAGAGCATTTAGCACATAGTAAGCGCCTAGCTGATACCAAAATGATTATAGCTATTAAAATGAGCAACGGCAGGGTATTCAGTCAGCTGCTCTATGGAAAGCTGAAATTGGGAAACCGAAAGCCCGGAGGGCAGAGGAAGTAAGTGTTTTAAGGACATGGGAAAATAAAGCCTTAGACAGTTCTCTTTCCAGCTGTTGAGGGGGAGTCAGTTGTTGAGCGCAGACCTGCATGGAGCACACTTATTATGAAAGGAGCGGTTCTCTTTGAGCCAAAGCTTTGTAGGAATGAGTGACAAGGAGGAAAAGAGGAAGGAGCATCAGACACTAGAAACATCAATTAACAAACACTAATTTCTATAATGTCAGTCTTCTCCTCTAGGCTGTACATTCCTTGTGGGCAGGGAACCTGTCTACCAACTATGTTGTACTGTCCTCTCCCCAACGCTTAGTCCAGTACTCCGCACACACAGTAAGTGCTCAATAAATACCACTGACGATGTTGATGATGCCGAATAAAGGACAGCCTTTTTGTGCGCACGATGTGTCCGGGACTGTGGATCCTGCCTGGCTTTTTCAGCATGGTCCAATGGATAGAGCACAGGCCGGTAGTCACAGGACCCTCCATTCTTGTCGGCTGTGTGATCTTGGGCAAGTCGCTTCACTTCTCTGTGGCCCAGTTACCTAATCTGGAAAATGGGGATTAAGGCTGGGAGCCCCACGTGGGACAGGGACTGTGTCCAACCTCGTTTGCGTGTATCTACACCAGCGCTTAGTATAGAGCCTGGCACATAGTAAGCACTTAACAAATGCCACGGTTATTATCACTACAGTCAAGTTCAGCATCAGGGCTTTCTTCTTCGAATCGGTCAATCAATCAATCAATCAATCAAAGATATTTATTGAGTGCTTGCTCTGTGCAGGACACTGTACTAAGTGTTTGGGAGAGCACAAACGACAATATAACAGATCCATTCCCTGACCTCAACAAGCTTACAGTCGAATACAATGAACAATTCTACTTATTAATTTGGAGGACATGAATGGAAAAGATTTTACATTCTAAGCGCTTAGTACAGTGCTCTGCACATAGTAAATGCTCAATAAATACTATTGAATGAATTTTAGAACCACTCACCCAAGCTTTCTTTTTCCCCAGGTGTAGCTTAAGTAGAGGGAAATTGTTTATCTTGTAAACACTCTTCTTCTTGGCAGGTCCATGTGAGATGTGAGATTCCCCTCCCCCCCACCCCTCTGTTCTTCCCCCTTCCCCTCTCCTGAGCACTGTGCTCATTTGGATATATTATTTATTACCCTATTTATTTTGTGAATGAAGCGTATATCTCCTTGATTCTGTTTATCTTAATGATGTTGTCTTTTTGTCTTGTTCTCTTTTGCTTGGCTGTCTGTCTCCCCCGTTTGGACCGTGAGCCCGTCACTGGGCAGGGATTGTCTCTATCTGTTGCCAAACTGTACATTCCAAGTGCTCAGTATGGTGCTCTGCACATAGTAAGTGCTTAATAAGAACTAGTGAATGAATGAATTTAGGTACAAACATGAGTCCCAGAGAGCACAGATAAACTGAGGCTTTTAAGTTTTCTCTGAGGGAAGCTGTGTCCCACCCAAAATGGGCTGGAGTGCATCCTCTTATTGATAAGGAAACCTCCTTCCCCTCCCATAGAGAAGTGTGGCCTAGTGGGTAGGGCCTGGGCCTGAAGGTCAGAAGGACCTGGGTTCTAATCTCCACTCTGACACTCGTCTGCTGGGTGACTGTGTGGCCTAGTGGATAGAGCACAGGATTTGGTAGTGAGAAGGTCATGGATCCTAATCCCGGCTCCACCGCTATCTACCGTGTGACCTTGGGCAAGCCACTACACTTCTCTTGACCTCAGTTCCCTCATCTGTAAAATGGGGATTAAGACTGTGTGGGACAGGGACTCTCCAACCCGATATGCTTGTATCTACCACAGTGGCTAGCACATAGCACATAGTAAGCACTTAACAAATACCACAATTATTATTATTACATCCCTCTAATGGATCACATCCTTCCTGTCTCCATCTTAGAAACGGACAATAGGATGGCCATCTTCAATCTGTGACCTCTGGACATTTGATATTCTCCCCTAACCCCACTGCTCTGATGGACATATCTTTAAATTATGTATCGTATAAATAACTCAGGTATTCATAAGGTCTGTCTCCCCCTCTAGACTGTAAGCTCATTACGAGCAGAGAACGTGTCTGCTAATTCTGTTGTACTCTCCCAAGTGCTTAGTACAGTGTAAGTGCTCGATAAGTACGATCGATGGATGGATTGATCATTGAGAAGGGCAGGGTCCCAGACATCTTCAAGAGAACCCGGGCAGGGGCCATATTTGAGCTGGGGCAGCAATGACTGCCTTGGGCAGGTCCCCACCTGGCCGTACCCCACCCTTCCTCCCTAGGTTACGGGGGTCATGGGACAGTCTGCAGTGTGGCACTAGCTCAATGTGGCCTTCAAGGTCTTCATCCCCTTTTTACAGATGAGATCACTGAGGCCCAGAGCTGAGAAGTGACTTGCCTAAGGTCACACAGCAGACATGTGGAGGAGCTCAGATTAGAACCCAGGTCCTTCTGCTCCCAGGCCCGTGCTCTACCCACAAAGCCCCGCTAGTTCTCTGTGAGCCCCAGGTGGGAGAGGGATTGGGTCATTCATTCATTCATTCAATAGTATTTATTGAGCACTTACCATGTGCAGAGCACTGTATTAAACACGTGGAATGTACAATTCGGCAACAGATAAAGACGATCCCTGCCCAGTGACGGGCTCACAGTTCTATTTAGTTGCCATTGTTTTTACGAGATGTTCTTCCCCTTGACGCTGTTTAGTGCCATTGTTCTTGTCTGTCCGTCTCCCCCGATTAGACCGTAAGCCCGTCAAACGGCAGGGACTGTCTCTATCTGTTGCCGACTTGTTCATCCCAAGCGCTTAGTACAGTGCTCTGCACATAGTAAGCGCTCAATAAATACTATTGAATGAATAAACCGGGGAGACAGACGGCAAAGCAAAACAGAACAAAACAAAAACAAGACAACATCATCAAGATAAACAGAATCAAGGAGATGTACACCTCATTAACAAAATAAATAGGGTAATAAATAATATATACAAATGAGCACAGTACGGACGGGAGGGGAAGGGGAAAGAGCAGAGGGTTGGGGGGGTGGGGAGGGGTGGGGGAGTAGGGAGAAAAGGGGGGCTCAGTCTGGAAAGACATTCTGGAGGAGGTGAGCTCTCAGTAGGGCTTTGAAGAGGGGAAGAGAGTTAGTTTGGCGGAGGTGAGGAGGGAGGGCGTTCCGGGACAGTGTGGTAGGACGTAGGCCAGGTGTCGATGGCGGGATAGGTGTGAAAGGGGGACAGTGAGGATGTGAGCGGCAGAGGAGCAGAGTGTACGGGGTGGGCAGGAGAAAGAGAGAAGGGAGATGAGGTAGGAGGGGCAAGGGGATGGAGGGCTTTGAAGCCAAGAGTGAGGACTTTTTGTTTTGTGCGAAGGTTGATAGGCAACCACTGGAGGTTTTTGAGGAGGGGAGTGGCATGCCCAGAACGTTGCCGTAGGAAGGTGATCTGGGCAGTGAAATGAAGAATAGACTGGAGTGGGGAAAGACAGGAAGAAGGGAGATCAGAAAGGAGGCTGACACAATAATCCAGTCGGGATATTATGAGAGCCTGTACCAGCACGATCGCCATTTGGATGGAGAGGAAAGGGCGGATCTTGGCGATATTGTAAAGGTGAGACCGGCAGGCATTGGTGATGGATTGGATGTGTGGGGTGAATGAGAGAGCTGTGTCAAGGACGACAACAAGGTTGAAGGCCTGTGAGACGGGAATGATGATCGTGCAGTCCACGGTGACAGGGAAGTCAGGGAGAGGACAGGGTTTGGGAGGGAAGATAAGGAGCTCAGTTTTGGACATGTTGAGTTTTAGGTGGCGGGCAGACATCCAGGTGGAGACATCTTGGAGGCAGGAGGACATACGAGCCTGGAGGGAGGAGGAGAGAATGGGGAGGAGACGTAGATCTGGGTGCCATCTGCGTAGAGATGATAGTCGAAGCCGTGGGAGCGAATGAGTTTGCCAAGGGAGTGAGTGTAGATGGAGAACAGAAGAGGGCCGAGAACTGACCCTTGAGGAACCCCGACAGTTAGAGGATGGGAGGGGGAGGAGGAGCCCGCGAAGGAGACGGAGAATGACCGGCCAGAGAGATAAGAGGAGAACCGGGAGAGGACGGAATCCGTGAAGCCAAGGTGAGATAAAGTGTGGAGTAGAAGGGGATGGTCGACAATGTCAAAGACAACCAACCTGATTAATTTGTATCTGACCCAGTGCTTAGAACAGCGCCTGGCACATAGCAAGTTCTTAAAAAAAACCACAATTATTATTATTATTATACTGTGGGAGGGGTAGGAATACCCACATCGGGTCCCAAGAATGAAACACTTTAGACCGTAAGCTCACTGTGGGCAGGGAATGTGTCTGTTTATTGTTGTATTGTACTCTCCCAAGCGCTAGCACAGTGCCCTGCACACAGTAAGCACTCAATAAGCTACAGTTGGACGAACGAAATCGCGCGTGAGCTGGAAACATATGCTAGCTATTCACCGGAGATAAGAATTCCAGCAAGTCCCTTTTTACGACTCTCACTCAGCTGACTTTAGTCCGTGGAAGCCGGAGCTCTTCAGCAAACATCCCGCTCTGACCTCAATTTCTACAGGAGAACAACTGGAATTTGAATGTAATAAAACTGGCATCCTGCAAGGAGCACAGTAAAACGGGATTGATCTTTGGCGATAAAGGGAGCGGTGGGGAAACACACAATTTACCTTATTTAATGATGGTCCAGGAATGTGGAATGGTTTGGGAACACAAACTCTCGAGCTGGATTAAGGCAGGAGCCAACCTAAGTCGCTAAATTGCTGAGAGTCGGAGAAGGGTATGAGCCAGTGCTCAGAACCGCCTCCTGAAACTTCTGGAATGGCTCAAAGAGTCAGACAGTATCTCGCACTTTATTAACTGGAATAACACTTCCGTGGAGTTGGCAAATTGATATAAACCATCTTTTATATCTGCCTCTTTTTTTTTATAAGCCAAACCTTAAACACATGCTTTGGACAGACTATAAAAGGCCAGACAGTGCTACTGGGCATTTGTGGGAATGATTATATTAATAAAGCTGTCATTAAACCACCAAAGCTTCATCAATGGCTCATTTTATGGAAGTCAAGGCCCTCTGTTTGAATAAAGGCTTTGAATTTGAATGCGTCTCCTCATTAGGCACGAAGGGAATTTCAAATAAACTCTATGCCTTCGAGTCTTTTCTCTGGGCACATCGAGGATGGATTAAAAGAGAGGGAGGGGGTGGTGGGAAGAAGATAATTACGAACAGAGCACCTTACTCCAGTGTTGAAGGTTTGAGGCCCAAGAGGAGGAGACCGCAAGCCAGCAAATTGCTGGAGACCAGGGGAACCCACCCCATAATCTTAAATAACAGGGGCCCCATGTTCTTCTTTATGACAAAATAAGTCTTTTTTATATATATGTATGAGCAGTGCCATTTCTCAAAGTGAACAGATGTTGCCTGTTGGAGGTAAAAATCCCGTCAGACCCAACCGAGTTGGAAACGTTCATTGTTCAACGCGTCGGTGACCTGAAAATCCCGGGGGCCTCTCCGGGAAGCTGAATTGGTCCCGATCCAGCTCTTTAGAGAGGAGGAATCCCCTTCCGGGGTTGAAACTGGGAAAGTCCTAAGCCTTTTCTCGTGGATGCTAACAACGGTAACCCTTCCCAAGTCTCTGATCCTAAACCTCACTCCCTGCCTAAACCCGCTGCTAGTCACTAGATCAATCAATCAGTGGCATTTTATTCAGAAATCATTCTGTGCAGAGCACAGTCCAAACCGCCTGAAAGAGTTCAACAGAGTAAGCAGATGCGACTCCTGCCCTCAACGAGAAGTCGCGTGGCTTAGTGGAAAGAACACGGGCTTGGGAGTCGTAGGACGTGGGTTCTAACTCCAGATCCGCCCCTTATCAGCTGTGTGACTTTGGACATGTCACTTCACTTCTCTGTGCCTCAGTTCCCTCATCTGTAAAATGGGGATTAAGACCGTGAACCCCATGTGGGACAACCCGATTACCTTGCATCTCTCCAGTGCTTAGAACAGTGCTTGGCACATGGTAAGTGCTTAACCGATACCATCATTATCATTATTATTATTACTGTTAAGGAGCTTACAATTTAGTGAGGGAGACAGCTGCTAGAATAAATTACTGGAAGGAGAAACAACAGAGTACTTTCTTAGACTGTAAGCCCCATGCCCGACCCGATTAACGTGTATCTACCCTGGGGCTTAGAACAGTGCTTGACCCATAGTAAGATCTTAACAAATGCCACAAAAAGGTTTAAAAATATGTACATTAATGCTGTGGGGGTGGGAGTGAGGCAGGGTAAATTCCTCAGTGCTTAAAATAGAGAAATTGAGCTGATGGGTGATGCAGCAGGAAGGAAAAATGGGACGGGTGAATGAGGGATTAATCCTGAAAGGCTTCCTGAGGAGAAGTGATTTTTAGGAGGGCTGTGAAAATGGGGAGGGCAGTAGTCCGTTGGATATGAAGGGCTGGGCCGGGGCGGGGAGCGGGATTTCTAAGCAGTAGGGAGGGTCGTGAGCAAGAGGGACAGCAGGGGAGAGAAGCAGGATGGTGTAGTGGATTGAGCACAGGCCTGGGAGTCAGGTCATGGGTTCTAATCCCGGCTCCTGCACTTGTCTGCTGTGTGGCCTTGGGCAAGTGACTTCACTTCTCTGTGCCTAAGTTACCTCCTCTGTAAAATGGGGATGAAGACTGTGAGCCATATGAGGGACAGGGGTTGGGTCCAACCCAATTAGCTTGTATCCACTTAGTACAGTACCTGGCACATAGCAAGTACTTAACAAACACCACTATTATTATTACTACTATTATTATTATGATTAGAATGAGGCATAGTCAGTAGGTTGGAGTTAGAAGAGCACAGAGTGTGCGCTGGAGGCTACTGGCAAAAGGAAGTTGACCCAACTGACTCAGTTTCTACATCACCCAGTCACGATAAAGAATTTCTACAATTCACCACTGCATTCGAATCTTATCTGATCTACGGATCCCCCCACCTGTAATGGATTGAAGAGCCTCGCTCTCCTCCTAGAGTGTAAACTCCATAATAATAATAATAATGATGGCATTTAAGCGCTTATTTTGTGTCAGGCACTGTTCTAAGTGCTGGGGTGAATACAAGCAAATAGGATTGGACACAGTCCCTGTCTCACGTAGAGTACACAGTCTCAATCCCCATTTTATAGATGAGGTCACTGAGGCCCAGAGAAGTGAAGTGATTTGTCCAAGGTCACACAGCAGACAAGTGGAGGAGCCGGGGTTAGAACTCAGAACCTGCTGACTCCCAGGTCCTTGATCTATCCACTATGTCATAAAGGCAGGAATCATGTCTACTAATTCTTTTGCATTATCCCAGGGGCTTAGTACAAACAGTACATCCTCGCTGTGGACAGGGAACATATCTGCTAACTCTGCTATATTGGACTCTCTCAAGCACAGAGTACTGAGAAGCAGTGTGGCTTAGCGGATAGAGCACGGGTTTGGGGGTCAGAAGGACTTGGGTTCTAATTCCCGCTCTGCCACATGTCTGCTGTGTGACCTTGGGAAAGTAACTTCATTTCTCTGGGCCTCCGTTACCTCATCTGTAAAATGGGATTAAGAGCGTGAGCCCCACGCGAGACAGGGACTGTGTCCAACCTGATTAATTTGTATCTTCCCCAGTGCTTAGAACAGTGCTTGGCACACAGTAAGCATTTAACAAGTAGCATTATTCTTATTACTGTGCTCTGCACATAGTAAATGCTCAATGAAATATGACTGATTCATTGATCGGTTAATATCTTGATTGATCTATTGACCATTAATTCACCTGGGGCTATCCAGCAGGCCCAGCCTAAATCTCTTTCTTCGTGTCTTGGAGCCTCAACCTCTGCCGAGCTGGGAAGGACTCTGCTACTTGTCTGCTGCGTGACCTTGGGCAAGTCATTTCACTTCTCTGAGCCTCAGTTACTTCATCTGTAAAATGAGGATTAAAGCTGTGAGTCCCATGTAGGACATGGGCTGTAACCAATCTGATTACTTTGTATCTAGAGAAGCAGCGTGGCTCAGTGGAAAGAGCCCGGGCTTGGGAGTCGGAGGTCATGAGTTCGAATCCCGGCTCTGCCACTTGTCAGCTGTGTGACTGTGGGCAAGTCACTTCACTTCTCTGTGCCTCAGTTACCTCATCTGTAAAATGGGGATTAACTGTGAGCCTCACGTGGGACAACCTGATTACCCTGTATCTACCCCAGCGCTTGGAACAGTGCTCGGCACATAGTAAGCGCTTAACAAATACCAACATTATTATTATCATTTACCTCATCTGCCAAATGAGGATCTGCCAAATGAGCTCTACGTGGGAAAACCTGATTACCTTGTATCTACCCCAGCACTTAGAACAGTGCTTGGCACATAGTAAGTGCTTAACAAATGCCATTATTATTATTGTTCTTATCTACCCAGAGCTTAGAGCAGTGTCCAGCACATAGTAAGGGCTTAAAAAATACACACACACACACAAATAAAGGATGCCACTCTGTGGGGCAGAATGACGGGGCCAGAGAAGACAATATTCACCACAGAATTTCCCGTCAGAGTCGCTTGCTGGGCTCAGCTGACTGAGGTTCAGAATTCCACCCAGTCCCTCTGAGGAGACATAACCAGTGTCCCCCAGGCCCAGGAGGGTCTCCCCCTCTAGATTGCAAACTTGTTGTAGGCAGGGAATGCGTCTGCTATATTGTTTTATCTTATTCTCCCAAGTACTTAGTACAGTGCTCTGCACACAGTAAGTGCTCAATAAATACGATTGCCTGCCCGACTGACCGTGGGTCCTGCCCATGCCCTCAGCCAATAATAATGATGGCATCTGTTAATCGTTTACTATGTGCCAAGCACTGTTCTAAGCGCTGGGGTAGACGCAAGGTAATCAAGTTGTCCCACGTGGGGCTCACGGTCTAAATTCTCGTTTTCCAGATGAGGGAACTGAGGCATAGGGAAGTGAAGTGGCTTGCCCAAGGTCACACGGCAGACAAGTGGCGGAGCTTGGATTAGAACCCACGTCCTCTGACTCCATGCTGGTGCAGGGGGACAAGGGGCTTGAGGGGGGAGGTAAACATCTGTAACCACTAGCAAGGGCAGTAGATACGGCAGTCAATAAGGATGGAGAAATAATGGCCAGGCTAGGAATAGAATGGACAGGCCACTGTTTGACTCTCCCTCCTGTAGTCAAGACAGGTAGAGGACTGGAAACTCTCCAGGAGCCATCCTGACAGGAGCCTAGCTGGGGTAGATACGGGTTTATCAGGAGGGACACAGTCCCTGTCCCATGTGGGGCTCACAGTCTAAGTTGGAGGGATTTCCACCTCTTTCAATCAATCAGTCAGTGGCATTAATTGAGTATTTACTGTATGCAGAGCACTCTACTAAAGTGCCTGGGAGAGTACAATATGACAGAGTTGATAGGAATGTTCCCTGTCCACAGAGGGCTTACAGTCTAGAGGGAGCTTGCAGTCTAAAGGGACTAGCAGATTAATCGATCAATTAATCAGTTATATTTATTGAGCACTAACAGTTATGCAGAGCGCTGTACGTGGACAAATTCAATACAGCTGGTAGACATGATCTCAACGACTCCTGAGCCCAAGCTTTCACTTGAGGACACAAGGAAGCAGCATTGGCCTAGTGGATAGAGCCCGGGACCTGGGGGTCAGAAGGAGCTGGATTCTAATCCCGACTCTGCCCATTTGTCTGCTGTATGACCTTGGGCACGTCGTTTCAATTCTCTGGGCCTCAGTTACCTCATCTGCAAAAAGGGGATTAAGACTGGAAGCCTCAGGTGGGACAGGGTCCGTGACCGACCTGATTAGCTTGTCTCTACCCCAGCACTTAGAACAGTGCTTGACACATAGTAAGCGTTTAACAAATGCCATCATCATCATCAAAGAAATGGTCCTTTCATTCCAACTCTGGGTCTCTGAAAGCGGCAACAGGATCAATCAATCAATCGCATATTTATTGAGCACTAACTGCGTACAGAGCATCGTAATAAGCACTTGCGAGAGGACACTATAACAGACACATTCCCTGCCCCAGAGGAACAGAACGCTTGTAGATATAATGTTCTCCCTCCTGGCTTTCTCCTGCCAGGGTAGCTCAAACCCTCTCACATCAGCGATTCAGAGCGTGGCCTTATTGAATCAGTCGATTAAAAGCTCTTAT
The DNA here is from genome assembly GCF_004115215.2 of Ornithorhynchus anatinus. NCBI lineage: Eukaryota > Metazoa > Chordata > Mammalia > Monotremata > Ornithorhynchidae > Ornithorhynchus > Ornithorhynchus anatinus. The sequence continues at coordinate 132,416,407 of NC_041730.1, read as the reverse complement.
GGAGGGTCTTCTGGGGACAGAGGACCAAACTAAGCACTTGGAGAATATAAGAGCATTCTCTGGAAGCCAGGGCTCCTGGGTTCTGGTCCTTCACTGGGCCTCTGTTCTCCCTTTTCCACTCTTGACTACACACCTTCTGGATTGTGAGGGAGGGTGACCCCTCTTCTGGACAGTGGATGCAAAAGAAGATCTTGCTGGCATCTCTCTAGAATGTGACCTCGTTATGGACAGGGAACATTTCTGTTAATTCTGTTGGATTGTACTCTCCCAAGTGCTTAGTACAGTGCTTTGCAATAGTAAGTGTTCAATAAGTACCATCGATCGATCGATTGATTATTTGAGAGGTTTAGCAGACACAATCCCTGTCTTCGAAGAGCTGATTTAACAACCCACGGGAGATGAAAGCGCAATGTTCTTATTTCTGTCTCTCAGATGCGGCACGGAGAGGCCACCTAGGATAGCAGAACCAAAAATCCAACTCACGTGCTCTCCACCTGGTTTCCTGACTCTTTTTTTCATGGATTTGTTAAGCTCTTACTATGTGCTAGGCACTGAACTGAGCACTAGGGTAGATACAAGATACAAGATAGTCAAGTTGGACACAGTTCTCATCCCATATGGGGTTCACAGTCTAATTAATAATGTTGGTATTTGTTGGTATTTGTTAAGCGCTTACTATGTGCCAAGCACTGTTCTAAGCGCTGGGGTAGATACAAGGTCATCAGGTTGTCCCACATAGGGCTCACAGTCTTCATCCCCAATTTACAGATGAGGTAAATGAGGCCCAGAGAAGTGGAGTGACTTGCCCAAGGTCACGCAACTGACAAGTGGTGGAGCCAGGATTAGAACCCATGACCTCTGACTTCCAAGCTGGGCTCTTTCCACTGAGCCACGCTGCTTCTCTAATTAGGAGGATGATTAAATCGCCAGTTACAGATGAGGGAAATGAGGCACAGGGAAGTTAAATCACTTGCCCCAGGTCACCCAGCAGAAAAGTGACAGCGCTAGGAATAGAACCCAGGTCCTCTGACTTCCAGGCCTGTGCTCTTTCCACTAGGCCACACATTTTTTTACTCTCCACTGTAGAAATCTAGACCCCCTCTCAGGATCACATCTGGAGAGTTTCCAGTCCTCTACCAGTCCCTGCTATCGGACGGAGAGTCAAGCAGAGGCCTACCAATTCCATCCCTAGCCTGGGCAGTGGCTAGCGAGCGGCAGGCCATCTGCTACAAGTCACAACTCCCCCGTCCTGGGCAGCAGCGGCACGGGAGAGAGTCGAGGGCGGAGACTCAAGTTTACTGTGCGGAAGGCGGCGACGGTAAACCACTTCTGGATTTTTACCAATAAAACTCTACGGATACACTCCCAGAATGATCGCAGATGGAGGTGGGGCCTTCGGGGAGAGATGTGTTCATGGGGTCGGAGATGACTTGACAGCCTAAGCCAGACAAGAAACCTACAACTCCCAGGACAGAGAATCTTTTCTTTCATTGTTTGATATGAAGAGGGAGAAAAATCAGAAGACACTCACCGCCAGAGAAAAGGTTCTTCTGTATCCACACACCAATCCTGAAGGAAAAAGCAGTTATAATAATAACTGTGGTATTTGTTAAGGACTTACTATGTATCAAACACTATTCTAAGCTCTGGAGTGGGTACATGTTAATGAGGTTGGACACAGTCCCTGTCCCGCTTGGGGTACAACATCTAAATAGAGGGGAGAACGGGTATTTAATCCCCATTTTACAGTTGAGAAAACTGAGGGCCAGAGAAGTTAAGGGACTTGCCCAAGGTCACACAGCAAGCAATAGACAGAGGCAGGATCAGAACCTGCATCCTCTGACTCCCAGGCCTGAACCCTTTCCAGTAGGCCACACTGCTTCCCGCTAGGCTACCCTACTTACAAAGACCATGGAAGAGTCAAGACTCCGGACCCCGCTGAACTTGGGATAGTCTCAAACTTCTCAAATGTTTTTCCAACATTTCGGCATCATCAGAATTCTAAATACATTTCTCTCCCCCCTGAAGTCTTTTTTTTTTTCCTTTTAAATGTGGACCCTGGGTGCATTCGAAAGGAAATTGAATCCAGATGTTTCTGATTCATGTACACGTAAATCATCCCCGGTGGTTGGGTAACAGCTGTTTGATGTCCCAGAATCCCTCAGAGCCTTCGGCCCAAGCCTTTCTTCGAGCCCTTTTCTCCTCGCCACAGGAAGTCTCGCTGGCCAGGGACAAACACCCTTGAGCCCCAAAAGGTTCGAATTCCCGCCGAAGCCCCGGACCCAAATGACTCTGTCTCCCAGGGCCCGGAGTCCGGCTCCCTCTCCCGTCTCCCCTCCCCGCCTGGTCTGTCAGAGCGGCCATCCCTGGGGAACCCGAAGCGGGAGATGTGGAGCCAACGTTCCCACAGTCCCTCTTCAGCCCTCCGGTCTGCAAAAACCGAAGCCGCCATTCCTCCTTCTCGGGGCTGCCGGGGAAGGGATTTCTGCAGCAGTGACATTGAACCTTCTCGCTCTTGCTTTGCTCTAGGAGGTCAAATCCATATTTATTGAGCGTTTACTGCGAGCAGAGTCAGTCAGTCTGTCGTATTTATTGAGCTCTTTCGGTGAGCATTACACTGAGCGCTTGGGAGAGTACGATATAGCGATAAAACCACACCTACCCTGCCCACAACGACCTTATGGTCTAGAGCACCGTACTAAGCTCCTGGGGGAGTATAATAAAACAGAGGTGGTAGATCCATTCGCTGCCCACAGCTAGCTTATAGTCTAAGCGTATTTCAGATTGCCTCAATGTGGGACATTCCTCATTCATTCATTCAATCAATCAAATTTATTGAGAGCTTACTGTGTGCAAAACTCTGTACTAAGCACCTGGGAGCGTACAATACAAAAATGAACAGATCCATTCTGGTGGGCGTGAAGTGATGCACACACCCCCTCCAGACTGTCAGCTGGTTATGGGCAGAGAATGTCACTGTTTATTGTTCTACTATAATAATAATAATGTTGGTATTTGTTAAGCGCTTACTATGTGCAGAAGCGCTAGGGTAGACACAGCAGAATCAGGTTGTCCCACGTGGGGCTCACAGTCTTAATCCCCATTTTACAGATGAGGTAACTGAGGCACAGAGAAGTTAAGTGACTTGCCCACAGTCACACAGCTGACAAGTGGCGGAGCAGGGATTCGAACCCATGACCTCTGAGTCCAAAGCCCGTGCTCTTTCCACTGAGCACCGCTGCTTCTCCACTATACTTTCCCAAGTGCTTAGTTCAGTGCTCTGCGCACAGTAAGCGCTCGATAAATACAACGGAATGAATGAATAATGTATCTTTGTGTGTGCGGAGAGGGGGAATTATACCAACGTGTATACATATGAATACTTATAACTCATTCATTCAGTCAGTCATATCGATTGAGCGCTTACTGTGTGCAAAGCACTGTACTGAGTGCTTGGGAGAGTACAATAAAACAGCAGACACAGTCCTGCCCACAATGAGCTCACAATCCAGAGGGGAAGATGGATATTTAATATAAATGAATAAATACATAAATAAATTACAGATGTATATAGATATATACCTACGTGCTACGGGGATGGGAGAGAGGATGAATGAAGGAGTAAATAAGAATGGCACAGAAGGGAGTGGGAGAAGAGGAGAGGAGGGCCTAGTCAGGAAAGGCTTCTTGGAGGAGATGGGCCTTCAATAAGGTTTTGAAGAGGGGGAGAGCAATTATCTGTCTGATATGAGGAGGGCGGGCATTCCGAACCAGAGGTAGGATGTGGGCGAGAGGTCGGCAGCGAGACAGACGAGATCGAGGTACAGTGAGAAGGTTAGCGTTAGAGGGGCGAAGTGTGCGGGCTGGGTTGTAGTAGGAGAGCAGTGAGGTGAGGTAAGAGGGGGCAAGGGGATTAATTGCTTTAAGGCCAATGGTGAGGAGTTTTTGTTCGTGTGCAGGTGGATGGGCATACCACACATACATGTCTTAGATGTGCTGTATATTCATGGGTGGAAAATATGTGTCTACCTGTGTATGTGTTGTTTATAAGTGAATATGTGCATGTCTGTGTTCCACATCTCATCCATCTGGAACATTTCTAAGGATGCGTGTGCAGTCATGTGTGTGTGTTACATTTATGTGTGTACAAATGTTAATATTTCACTATACATGTCAAAGCTGTGCTGTGAATAGGTGTGTGAATATATCTACTTGTATATACAGGAGTGTATGCGTATATAAGTATGTGTGTGTATGTATGGGCATACTCACATCTACGTAAATATATTCACAAACATATTCCCATATTTAGTATCATAACGAAGGTCGGCTTCATTGTAACACACACATACAAACAGAACTGCTGACGTATATACGTACATACAAAATAGAGTGCAGTTTTATCATTTTGATTTTCGATCAGTTTCTGACTCCATTTCTCTTGCCTCTGGGATACATTCCAGCTGTTCTGCTGAGGAAGCACTTGTTCATAAAGCAAGAATACGGTCTAGGCCCCAAACAGACCGGAACACAGATCCCAGCCTCGCCTACTGCGCCTGCCTGGTCACTGACTTCCCTGCTTCCTGCTTCTCCTCACTCCAGTCCTTAATTCACTGGAGTGAGGAATTCACTTAATTCCTTAATTTGCTGCTCAGATCATTTTTCGAAAAACAAAATTTGGAAAATAGGAACCTCCAGTGGTTGCCCATCCACCTCCATATCCAACAGAAACACCTCACCGTCGGCTTGAAAGTGTTCAATCAGTTTGCTCCCTTCTACCTTACCTTGCCAATTTCCTACTACAACCCAACATGCACATTTCCTTTCTCCTCGTGCCAACACATTCACTGTACCTCGAGCAAGTCATGTCACATGTCCACGGCCTAATGGAAAGACCACGGGCTTAGGAGTCAGAAAGACCTTGGTTCTAATCCAGCATCTGCCACTTTCCTGCAATGAAACTTTGGCCAAGTCACTTACCTTTTTAAAAAAAATCTGATTTGTTTAGCGCTTACTATGTGAAGCAGCGTGGCTCAGTGGAAAGAGCCCGGGCTTGGGAGTCAGAGGTCATGGGTTCGAATCCAGGCTCTGCCACTTGTCAGCTGTGTGACTGTGGGCAAGTCACTTCACTTCTCTGTGCCTCAGTTACCTCATCTGTAAAATGGGGATTAACTGTGAACCTCATATGGGACAACCTGATTACTCTGTATCTACCCCAGTGCTTAGAACAGTGCTCTGCATATAGTAAGCGCTTAACAAATACCAACATTATTATTATTGCCATTGTTCTAAGTACTAGGGTAGATACGAGTTAATTAGGTTGGACACAGTTCCTGTTCTGTATGGGGCTCAAAGTCTAAGTAGAAAGGAGAATAGGAGATCTGAGGCACAGAACAGGAATTAGAACCCAGATCCTCTGACTCCCAGGCCCACGCTCTACCCACCGGGCCACGCTGCTTCTCTGTTGTACCATGTGACTGCATCGTATGACTTGGAGGGGGATGGCGCCGTGTTGGACCGTCCCTAGTTCAACCCCTTCGCCTCGGGATTGGAAAAACTGATAGGCTGCCCGGACAACTTTGTAAACCAACCGAAAACCTCTTAAGCGAATCACAGCCCCATCCTGGACTCCTCCCTCCTACTTAATGATAATGATTGTATTTGTTAAGAGCTTCCTGTGGGTCAAGCACTGTTCTACCAAGTGTCTACTGTGTGGCCTTGAACAAATCACCTAACTTCTCTGTGCCATAATTACCTCATTTGTAAAATGGGGATTAAGACTGTGAGCCCCATGTGGGACAGGAACTTTGATCACCCTGATTACCTTGATATAACCTGTAATTTGAACAGTGCTTGTCATATAGTAAGTGCTTAATAAATTCCATTATAATAATAATAATAAGTGGGTGCACAATAATAATAATGTTGGTAGCCTCACGTGGAACAACCTGATTACCCTGTATCTACCCCAGCGCTTAGAACAGTGCTCGGCACATAGTAAGTGCTTAAGTGCTAAACAAATACCAACATTATTATTATTATTTGTTAAGCGCTTACTATGTGCCGAGCACTGTTCTAAGCGCTGGGGTAGATACGAGGTCATCAGGTTGTTCCACTTGAGGCTCACAGTCTTAATCTCCATTTTCCAGATGAGGTAACTGAGGCACCGAGAAGTTAGGTGACTTGCCCAAAGTCACACAGCTGACAGGTGGCGGAGCCGGAATTAGAACCCATGACCTCTGACTCCTAAGCCCGGGCTCTTTCCACTGAGTCACGCTGCTTCTCTAAATAATAAATGCTACTCCTGCTACCAGTGGCCTAACCCCAAATACCCTGTGTCATCAACCAGTTAGCTACTGATCTCTAGTACTTGTGTATTTTCCTCCTTCCTCGGGACTTGGGTATATTTGTGTATGTATGTGCCTGGGGTAATAATAATAATAATGATGATGATATTTGTTAAGTGTTTACTGCGTGCCAAGCACTGTTCTAAGTGCTGGGGTAGATACAAGGTTATCAGGTTGTCCCAGGTGGGGCTCAAAGTAAGATGAGGTAACTGAGGCACAGAGAAATGAAGTGACTTGCCCAAAGTCACACAGCGGATAAGTGACGGAGCGGGGATTAGACCGCAAGACCTCTGACTCTAAAGCCTGTGCTCTTTCCACTAAGCCACGCTGCTTCCCTACAATACAAGCTAATCAGCTGGACACAGTCCCCGTCTCACATGGAGCTCCCAGGCTTAATCTCCCTTTTGCACCTGAGGGAACTGAGGTCCAGAGAAGTGAAGTGACTTACCCGAGTTCACACAGCAATCAAGTGGTGGAGCCGGGATTAGAACTCAGGTGCTTCTGACTTCCAGATCTGGGTTCCGCCCATTAGGTCATGTTGCTTCTCTGCCAGGCTCCTGGTGCAAGCTCCACTGTAAACTCCTGGTGGGCAGGGATTGCAGGATTTCTTTGATTTGTGCAGTACACGTAGCCCAGTGGATACCCGATAAAAATCATTTACTTCTTCTACTATTGCCAGAGGGAAAGGGGAGGGAGGCAGTGCGGTCTAGCGGTAAAAGCCTGGGACTGGGAATTTGGAGATGTCAATTTCATCCTCAGTTCCTCCACCGGCCTGTCATATGGTGATCTTAGGCAAACCTTTGACCTCTCCAGCCCTCAGTTTCCTCAACCGTTAGGGATAAGGCAGATTTTGAGCTCCTGGTGGGACAAGAACTCTGTCCAATCTTGTATCCTTGAATTTACCCTAGCTTAGCATATTTTCTTGGCTTATTCATTCATTCAATAGCATTTATTGAGCGCTTACTATGTGCAGAGCAATGTACTAAGCGTTTGGAATGTACAGTTCGGCAACAGATAGAGACAATCCCTGCCCAGCGACGGGCTCACAGTCTAATCGGGGACTTGCCCATTACGCTCTCGAGTCATCTCCGGCCCATAGCGATGCCATGGACACGTCTCTCCCAGGATGCCCCAACTCCATCTGCAAGCACTCTGATAGTGTAGCATAGAGTTTTCTTAGAAAAAATCCAGAAGTGGTTTACCATCGCCGCCTTCCATGCAGTAAACTTGAGTCTCCAACCTTGACTCTCTCCCATGCCGCTGCTGCCCTGCACGGGTGAGTTTCGACTTGTAGCCGGTGGCCTTCCACTCGCTAGCCACTGGCCAAGCTAGGAATGGAACGGACAGGCCTCTGCTTCACTCTCCCACTCCTAGTTGAGACTGGTAGAGGACTGGAAACTCTCCACCTGCGACCCTGCGAAGGGAACTTAGCATGTTGCAGCTGCTTAATAAGTGCCATTATAAGACTTGCTTCTCCAGTGGAATTGGAAGCATGTTTCACTAGCAGAGTCTAGTGAAAAGAACATGGGCCTGGGAGTCAGAGGATTTAGATTGTAATCCCTGTTCTGCCAGTTGCCTGCTACGTGACCTTGAGCAAGTCACTTTCTTCTCCTGGACTCATCTGCAAATTTAAGACTAGGGGACAAGGGACTGTGTTCAACCTGATTAACTTGTATGTAACTCAGTGCTTAGAAGAGTGCTTGGCACATAATAAGGACTTAGCAAATATAATAATTATGCTAATTCATTCATTCATTCATTGTCAGTCATATTTATTGAGCGTTTACTGTGTGCAGAGCACTGTACTAAGTGCTTGGAGAGTACAATTGGGCAACAAATAGAGACATTCCCTACCCAACAACAGGCTCACAGGCTAGAAGGAGGGAGAAAAAAAGAATTAACCAACTCCGGTGGGATAAGACAATAATAACAAGAAGAAGAAGAAGAAGAAGAAGAGAAAGGTTTATGAGGTCTTCTGCTGGAGACCTAGTGGAGGGTGAAATGGGGATTACTCCATTCCTTTAGAACAACCACATCTAATGAAAGCCGGCCCTTTCTCTTTATTTCTTGGTGCTCTTGGCTCTCCACTCGGCCACGTGACTCCTTTAATGGCCCCTTTGTTCCGGGCTGACATGTCCAGCTTGTTTTCTGGGCACAGACCCTTTCCGTACTAACACTTTTCGGAATAACTCAGACGCGTTTGGGGACCCACTGAACGGACCTCAGATCTGTCATATCTCGTTTCATTTATTCATGTATCCGTTCATTCGTATTTATTGAACACTTCCTGTATACAGAGCACTGTACTAAGTGCTTGGGAGAGTACAATACAATGATAATATCCTGACCCATTCTCTCCAGGTCAGAACATGAATTTCTGCCTAACAAGCCCCAGGATGAGGAGACTGGAGGAGGGAGGAGCCTTCGCTAATAATGGTGATTGGGCAGCCCAGTTAGCTCGGCTGGGGCTGGACTCCCGCTGGACTGCTCACTCCCCACGAGCCGGGCCGCAGCCCCCTGGGGTCCCCACCCGCCGCCCCTCTCACCCTCCCCCCTCTGATTTTGTGTTTCTATTATTTTCATCTTTCCTATTGTATCTCCCCACTTGGTCTTAGACTGTGAGTCCCTGGGGGCTGTGGGGGGTGGGCAGGGACCAGCTCTATTTCTCACTCATCTACTGCTTTGGTGCAGTTCTTTGCGTTCAGTAGATCTTGGATAAATTCATTCAGTCGTATTTAATGAGCGCTTACTGTGTGCAGAGCACTGTTCTAAGAGTTTGGAAAGTACAGTTGAGCAACAGACAATCCCTGCCCTCAACGGGCTCACAGTCCAGAAGTGGGGAGACTGGCATCAAAATGAGAAAAACGGGCATCGGTAACATCAATACCCTGCCCACGGGGCCCAAGGAGGGACAGAAGGCAGAAGGGGAGAGGGGCTTCCTGACCACTTCCGTTGTGCACCCGGAAGGAGACAGTCCCCTCTCTCTGCCCCAACTGAGGCCCCTTAAAACTGTACTTATAATAATAATAATAATGGTATTTGTTAAACACTTACTATGTGCCGAGCACTATTCTGAGCTCTGGGATAGATCCAAGGCTATGAGGTTGTCCCATTTGGAGCTCACAGTCTTCATCCCCATTTTACAGATGAGGTAACTGACGCACAGAGAAGCGACTTGCCCAAAGTCACACAGCAGGCGAGTGGCGGAGCCAGGATTAGAACCCACAACTCTGACACCCAAACCCAGGCTCTTGCCACTAAGCCAGGCTGCTTGCCCTACTTTAATCGAACTGGGCGTGCGGGGGTACGGCGGCGGCGGCGGGGCTCGGGGGGCTCCCTCCTGCTGCTGCTCTTTCTCCGCCCGATTCTCTGCCGCTGTCGCCAGCCCCCGCAGGCGGCCTAGAGCGAGGAGTAGTGCACAGAGTAGCACGCAGAGGAGCCGTCGGGCCAAGACCGGGGATAAATACTATTATTACTGCTACTACTAGTAGTATGAGAAGCAGCGTGGCTTGGTGGAAAAAGCCCGGGCTCGGGAGTCAGAGGTCATGCGTTCTAATCCCGGCTCCACCGCTTGTCGGTTGCGTGACCTTGGGCAAGTCTCTTAACTTCTCTGGGCCTCAGTTACTTCATCTGGAAAATGAGGATTAAAAGTGTGAGCCCCACGTGGGACAACCTGACTACCCTGTATCGACCCCAGTGCTTAGAACAGTGTTCGGCACATAGTAAGTGCTTAACAAATACCGTTATTATTATTATTATTACTACTACTAGTACTATTAGACTGCAGACTGTAAACTCTTTATGGGAAGAGAATGTCTCTGTTATATTGGTATATTGCACGCTCCCAAGCGGTTAGTACTGTGCTCTGTACACAGTAAACGCTCGAAAAATATGATTGACAATTACTAATATTATTACTGCTATTACTAGGATTATTACTACTACTCGTGATAATAATAATAATATTGGTATTTTTTAAGCACTTACTATGTGCCGAGCACTGTTCTAAGCACAGGGGCAGATATAGGGTAATCAAGTTGTCCCACGTGAGGCTCACGGTCTCAAGCCCCATTTTACAGATGAGGTAACTGAAGCACCGAGAAGTTAAGTGACTTGCCCAAAGTCACCCAGCTGACAGGTGGTGGAGTCAGGATTAGAACGCATGACCTCTGACTCCTAAGCCTGAGCTCTTTCCACTGAGCCACGCTGCTTCTACTACAGAGAAGCAGTGTGGTCTAGTGGATAGAGTACAATTCTGGGAGTCAGAGGACTTAGGTTCCAATCCCCTCTGGTTGCTGTGGGACCTTGGGCAAGTCACTTAACTTCTCCGTGTCTCAGTTTCCTCATCTATTAAATGAGGGTTACGACTGTGAGTTGGACTGAGTCCAACCTGATCAGCTTGTATCTACTCCAGCGCTTAGTACAATGCCTGGCACAGAGTATGTGCTTAACAAATACCACAATTACTATTATTATTATTTTTACTACTAGTCAAAGTACTAGTATTCCTCCTCTTCCTCCTACTATAATTTAATAATAAGGATGGCATCTGTTAAGCGCTTACTATGTGCAGAGCACTGCTCTAAGCGCTGGGGTAGATACAAAAATAATGATGTTGGTATTTGTTAAGCGCTTACTATGTGCAGAGCACTGCTCTAAGCGCTCGGGTAGATACAAAAATAATGATGTTGGAATTTGTTAAGCGCTTACTAAGTGCAGAGCACTTTTCTAAGCGCTGGGGTAGATACAGGGGAATGAGGTTGTCCCACGTGAGGCTTACAGTCTTCATCCTCATTTTACAGATGAGGGAACTGAGGCCCGGAGAAGTGAAGTGACTTGCCCACAGTCACAAGGTAATCAGTTGTCCCACATGGGGCTCACAGTCTTAATCCCCATTTGATAGATGAGGTAACTGAGGCACAGAGAAGTGAAGTGGCTTGCCCCAAGTCACACAGCTGACAAGTGGCGGAGCTGGGATTCGAACTCACAATCTCTGACTCCCAAGCCAGGGGTCTTTCTACTAAGCCACGCTGCTCCCTCCAGCCCACAGTTTCCCAGCTCCTCATCTCTCTGCAAAGTGTCAGTTGCCCAGGATTCCATTCGCTGGGAGGGTCCCAGCCTAGGGACGGAACAGGGGGCTGGCTGGACCCCCAGTGGCCAAGATGCCAGGGAGGTACAAGCCGAGCATCCCTTGGAAGCCCCTCCCTCCCTTCTTCCTCCCTGAAGACGGACAGGTCTGCCCCCCTCGGTCCCCCACCCCCTCCCCTTCTTCCCCGCCCAGTCTGACACTGGTTCTCCTTTCCGTGTCATCATGCCACATCATATGTGCACCCCAGTGGGTACTCCATAACGCCATCACCCCAAATGCCACCAACACACCCAAAGGAAAGCAGGACGGCTCAGTGGAAAGAGCCCGGGCTTGGGAGTCAGAGGTCATGGGTTCGAATGCCGGCTCTGCTGCTTATCAGCTGGGTGACTGTGGGAAAGTCACTTCACTTCTCTGTGCCTCAGTTCCCTCATCTGTAAAATGGGGATTAACTGTGAGCCTCACGTGGGACAACCTGATTACCCTGTATCTAACCCAGCGCTTAGAACAGTGCTCTGTACATAGTAAGTGCTTAACAAATACCAACATTATTATTATTATTATAAATTACAGATGTGGACAAAAGTCCCGTTGGGCTGACTCTCCCAAGGCAGTTGGGGACCACACTGAAAAACCCACGGTTCTCTTTCGCTCGGTACAAAATGGAGGTACATCCGGCAAATAGAACGGAAAGTCATTCAGAATGGATTAAATCAATGTCGGTGACCTTTATTGAACGCTTAATATGTGCAGAGCACTGTGCCAGGCGCTTGTGAGAGGACAATATAACAGAGTTAACTGACAGTTCCCCTGCCCACAATGAGCTTACAATCTAGAGGGGGAGACAGACATTAATATAAATAAGAACTTTATAAATCAATGGCATTTATTGAGTGTTTACCGTGTGCAAAGTACTATACTAAGTATTTGGGAGTGAAACATAAAGCGGAGCTAGTAGATATGATCCTTTTCTACAAAAAGTTTACAGTCTAGAGAAGAGGACAGGGATTACACAATTTGGGGAAGAAGGAGTCATTTCCTGCCTTCTTCATAAGCAGAGTGAAATTAGAAGAGTCCATTATTCCGGGACCCTCTCTGCCCTTTTCCTATGACACCAAAGTCAGTGGGATGGAAAGAAATTCAGCAGGGAGAAGAAAAACACCTTCCCATATAGTTCATGAAGAAAAATCAGTCCTGAAAAAGGATCATCCTATCCTTTCCAGATAGAGAAACACTCGAACTTCAGTCTTCTGCCTGAGGAGAACGAGGGCTTGGAAATTATAAATGCAGTGAAAAGTAACATAGCAGTGTGGCCTAGTGGAAAGAACACAGGGCTGGGATTCAGAAGTTCTTGGGGTCTAATTCCAGCTCTGCCACTTTTCTGCAGTGTGACCTTGGACAACTCATATAACTTATCTGTGCTTCAGTTTCCTCATCTGTAAAAGGAGGGGTGAAGCCTTTGAGTCCCACGTGAGACGGGGACTGTGGTCGACCTTGATCTCGCTCTGTCATTCACCCCACCTATGCAATCTGTCACCAAAGCCTGTCGGTCTCACCTTCACAACATCACCAAGATCCACCCTTTCCTCTCCGTCCAAACCGCTACCATGTTAGTACAATCTCTCACCCTATCCCGACAGGATTACTGCATCGACCTCCTTGCTGCCCTCCCAACCTCCTGCCTCTCCCCACTTCAGTCCATACTTCACTCCGCTGCCCAGATTGTCTTTCTACGGAAACGTTCAGGGCGCGTCACTCCTTTCCTCAAAAATCTCCAATGGTCGCCTATCAACCTTCATATCAAACTAAAACTCCTCACTATTGGCTTTAAAGTCCTCCATCACCTCGTCCCCTCCTAACTCGCCTCCCTTCTCCCTACATCCCAGCCCGCACACTCCGCTCTTCTGTTGCCGCTAACCTTCTTACTGTGCCTCAATCTCACCTGTCTCTCAGCCGACCCCTGGCCCATATCCTACCTCTGGCCTGGAATGTTCTCCGTCCTCACATCCGCCTAACAATCATTTTTCCCCTTCAAATCCCTCCTGAAGGCACACCTCTTCCAAGAGACCTTCCCAGACTAAGCTCCCTTTTCCTCAGCTCCCCCTCCCTTCCGTGTCACCTTGACTCGCTCCCTTTGCTCTTCCCCCATCTCCCCACCCCACAGCACTTATGTACATATGTATATATCTATAATTTTATTTATTTACATTGATACCTGTTTACTTGTTTTGATGTCTGTCTCCCCCGCCACCCCTCAACTGTAAGCCCACTGTGAACAGGATTTTCTTTCTTTATTGCTGAATTGTACTCTCCAAGTCCTTAGTACAGTACTCTGCACACAGTAAGCACTCAATAAATATGATTGAATGAATGAATTAGCTTTTTTCTAGCCCAGTGCTTAGTACAGTGCCTGACACATAATAAAAGCTTGACAAATACAGTTATTATCATTATCATTCATTCGTTCAATCGTATTCATTGAGCACTCACTGTGTGCAGAGCACTCTACTGAGCACTTGGAATGTACGATTCGGCAACATATAGAGCCGATCCCTGCCCCCAGATGGGCTCATTAAATGTCCCTTAAGATCCGGGAAAGAGAGGCCCACGCTTAAACCAAAAGCCCGTTAATTCGTTGGCTGAAGTAAACCCGATTACCCTCGTGTATCTGAAAGGCAGTCGGGGAGGCAGGTTCCAGTCTCCAGAGCGGCTTTCCCAGAAACCCTTGAGGGATTTGAGGTCCAGATTCCATCTGTCGAGAGAACCCAACGTGACCGTCCGATACCCGTTGTCTGAAGCGACTCGAAAACCCCTCACCATCAACTGGGCGACTCGGGCCTCTCGACGGAGCCACCGCAAGAGGCTCCCAGAGCCTCCCTGTCCTCCCCTCACCTGAGGTCTGTCATCAAGTTTCTCCCGTGTCCTTGCCAGCTTCTTAATTACCCACCTCCGCGCTCTCAGTGAGGTCCGGGCAAATCACGCTCAATTGTCACTGGGCGATGGACCTGTCATCCTTCAGTATGCATTTCAGCTCCATTACTTCCAATAATGTCCAGCCACAGCCTCACACAAAACCAGTTATTACCTCTGGTGCCAGGCGAGTCTGTGACCCAGACAGGTTCTGCCATGTCAGCAGGGCAGAATGACAGATGGGCCATCGGGCAGCCGGGGGGCACAGTGGGAAAGGGTCGGAGGGGTTTCGGTAGGAGCCAGCGCCGGTTAATGACTGACGGGCTGGGCTCCCGGCCCAGCCGTACGGCTGCCTCTGCAGACTGGTTGTTGTTTGCGTCCCGGGCTGACAGACTCATTCCACCCGTGACTGCCGTAGTCGGCTGCTGTTTCTTTTTCATTTCTTTGCGGGGGGACAATTTTCATCTCGGCCTCTGATCTTTAGCCGAGGGGATAATGATAGCAGCAAGAATAGCATCGGAAGAGAAAGCTGGGCAATAAAAGGGAGGAAGGGTTAGCGGCAGAGTAGGACCTGGGGAAAAGGGGGGTCCGGGTTCTAACCCCAGCCCGGCCACAAACCTGCTGGGGGTCCTTGGGCAAATCACTTAAGTGCTCGGTGCCTCAGTCTCCTCCTCTGTAAAATGGGGATTAAATACCAGCCTCTCTCCTTCTTAGACTGTGATCCCTCTATGGGGCAGGGCCAGGGCCTGGGTCCAATCTGCTTATCATGTATCAACTCCAGATGTTAATACGTGGCTTGGCATGTAATAAGTGTTTGGCAGGTATCACAATTTATTTATTTAAGGAGCGTCTCAGAACTTCAACTAAATATTCTCTTGGAAGAGAGCGGCCACACATTCAAATCGCCAGGGTGATGACTACCAGGTCATGGGTTCTAATCCCGGCTCCACCACCTGTCTGCTGCATGACCTCGGGCGAGCCACCTCACTTCTCTGTGCCTCAGCTCCCTCATCTGAAAAAGGGGGATTGAGGCTGTGAGCCTTGCATGGGACAGGGAATGGGTTCAACCCTATTTGCTTGTATCCACCCCAGAGCTTAATACAGTGCCTGGCTCACTGTGAGAGCTTAGCAAATACCCCAATTATTATTATTATCATTGTTATTACCAGGTGTCCTTTGACCCCTGCGCAAGTGGGGGAAGGAGGGGGGTCAGCCAGGTGGCAATCTGCCCAAGACAGCCTTTGCTGGCCTGTGCAAATATGGCCACAGCCCAGATTCTCTCAAAGATGGCCGGGACCCTGCCCCTCTTAACGATCAATCAATTAATCAATCATATTTATTAAGCGTTTATTCACTGCAGAGCACCACACTAAACACTTGGGAAAGTACACTACAACAGAATAAGCAGACATGTTCCCCGCTCATAATGAGTTTGCATTCTAGAGGGGGAGACAGACATTAATATAGATAAATAAGTAATTTACAATCTATAACATACAGTTTAAAGATACATCCATCAGGACAGTGGGGTTGGGGTGAATATCAATTGTCCAAAGGTCACAGATTGAAGACGGCCACGCACTTGTCCGTTTCAAAGGTGGAGGCAGAAAGGATATGATCCGTCAGAGGGATGCAATGATAGTTACTCTGGTATTTGTTAAGTGCTTACTAGGTGCCAGGCACTGCAGTAGATAAAAACAGATCGGGTTGGACACGGTCCCTGTCCCACGTAGGGTTCACAGTCTCAACCCCCAATTTACGGATGAAGGAACCAGGTCCAGAGAAGTGAAGTTCATTTAATCATTCATTCAATTCATTTAGTCATATTTATTGAGCACTCACTGTGTGCAGACTGTGAGCCTGCTGTTGGGGAAGGATCATCTCTATCTGTTGCCGAATTGTACTTTCATTCATTCATTCATTCATTCATTCAATAGTATTTATTGAGCGCTTACTATGTGCAGAGCACTGTACTAAGCGCTTGGGATGAACAAGTCGGCAACAGATAGAGACGGTCCCTGCCGTTTGACGGGCTTACGGTCTAATCGGGGGAGATGGACAGACGAGAACAATGGCGATAAATAGAGTCAAGCACTTAGTAGAGCGCTCTGCACACGGTAAGCGCTCAATAAATGCAATTGAGTGAATGAATGCAGAGTACAGTACTAAGCACTTGGGGAAGTAAAATACAACAATAAACAGTGACGTTCCCTGCCGCCCAACGAGCTCACAGTCGGGGAGACAGACATCGAAATGAATAAATAAAATTAAAATAAATAAAATAAATTGTGGTATTTGTTAAGCGCTTACTGTGTGCAAAGCACTGTTCTAAGCACTGGGGGATACAAGGTGATCAGGTTGTCCCACCTGGGGCTCACAGTTTTTTAATCCCCATTTGACAGATGAGGTAACTGAGGCACAGAGAAGTTAAGTGAATTGCCCGAGGTCACACATATATGTATGTAAGTGCTTTGGGGCTGGGAGGGGGCAAGAGCACCGGGATAAACAAAATCACAGGTCTGTACATAAGTGCAAAGGGAGCAAGTCAGGACAAGTGACTTGCCCAAGGTCACATGGCAGACAAGTGGCAAAGCTGGGATTAGAACTCATGATTTTCTGACTCCCAGGTCCGTGCCCTATCCACTACTCCATGCTGCTTCCAATCAGGTTCTCAGAGTCAGCTTTCTGGACTGCTCGGCTAAGGGATGGCATCAACTGCTGAAGCAACGGTGAACTATCCCCGTTGCGTACAGTAGACCGTAAACTCGTCTCGACCGTAAGCCCGTTTCTAGACCGACAGCTCGCTGTGGGAGGCAAATGTGTCCGTTTATTGCTCTACTGCACTCTCCCAAGAGCTTAGTACAGTGCTCGGCACACAGTAAATGTTCAATAAATATGATCGGATGAACGAATGGTGCATTAGAAGTCGTTACGTCACAGGCCCCCAAGCGTGCTGATATCCTGTGGAATATGATGGGGAGAGGGCAGCCTGTTCTTTTCCCACCTCAGAGGGCAAAAATGTCTGCCACTCTCCTCTCTGGGATTGGGAGTCTCCCCATGCTGGCAGGGACTGTGCCTACCCCAGCGCTTAACACAGTGCTTGCCACTTAGGTAGCCCTCAGTGGATACCATTACTAACTAATGCCTCCCCTATAGACTGAAAGCTCCTTTCAATAATAATAATAATAATAATAATAATGATGATGGCATTTGTTAAGCACTTACTATATGACAAGGCACTGTTCTAAGTGCTGAGGTTGATACAAGTTGATCAGGTGGTGCCACGTAGGGCTCACAGTCGCAATCCCCATTTTACAGGTGAAGTAACTGAGGCACAGAGAAGTTTAGTGACTTGCCCAAAGTCACACAGCAGACAAGTGGTGGAGCTGGCTCTGGTGTACTATATTTTTCCAAGTACAGACTGGTCTAAACACAGGAAGCACTTAATATATACAATCAACTGAATTTATTGAGAGCTAAGTACAGAGAACAGTACTAAGCTCTTGAGCGAGTACAATTCGAGTGATTGATAAAGTCAAACTCTCCTCAGACAATTCTCCGTTCTCCCAACTCTTTGTTCATATCACACTCCCAACCAGCCACATCTGACTCCGATATTCATTTTGCTAAAGGGCGGTGTTTGGACTGTTGTTTCATTCCCAGTGATATCAGCAAAAATACAAAGTAATTCTAACAGTTGGTCTAACGACAGCCCGCTGTTGGGTAGGGATTGTCCCTATCCGTTGCCGAATTGTACTTTCCAAGCACTTAGTACAGTGTTCCGCACACAGTAAGTGCTCAATAAATATGATCAAATGAATGACTATGGATGAATGGACTTGCCCTCTGACCCTAGCACTCAGTGTCTCCAGCACTTAGGTTTGCGTTTTAATCCATCCTTAACATTTGCGGGATCGAAGGAAAGTGGCCTAATGGAAAGAGCACGGGCCTGGGAGCTAGAGGACCTGGCTTTTAATTTTGGCTCCTCTCTTACCTGCTGGATGACCTAAGGCCCACGAGAGTGCTCCGTGCTTTAGTTTCCTCATCTGAAAGTGGGAGTTTGTGAGCCCGTCATTGGCAGGGATTTTCTCTATCTGTTGCCGAATTGTACACTGCAAGCGCTTAGTTCTGTGCTCTGCACATAGGAAGCGCTCAATAAATACTACTGAATGAATGAATGCCCCTTTTCACTCCCCCTTAGGCAGTAAGCTCCATGAGGGGAGGGACTGTAGGATCTCTTAATATCTTATCGATTCCAGCGCTTAGTACAGCGCTCGGCCGATAGGTTCTGAAGAAATACCACCACTGTCACTATTCTTTGCAAACAATTGTACATTCCATTATTCATTTGGATTCCGCTAGTTCAAATTATCTTTATGTCAGCCTCCCCCATTAGAGCGTAAGCTACTTGTGGGTAAGGAATGTATCTCTTAATGCTGCTGCACTTTCCCAAGTGCTTAGTATAGTGCACTGCCCCAACAGGAATACAATAAATTCATTCAATCGTATTTATTGAGTGCTCACTGTGTGCAGAGCACAGAAGCAGCGAGGCTCAGTGGAAAGAACCCGGGCTTGGGAGTCAGAGGTCATGGGTTCAAATTCTGGCTCTGCCACTTGTCAGCTGTGTGCTTGTGGGCAAGTCACTTCACTTCTCTGTGCCTCAGTTACCTCATCTATAAAATGGCGATTAACTGTGAGCCTCATGTGGGACAACCTGATTACCCTGTATCTGCCCCAACGCTTAGAACAGTGCTCTGCACATAGTAAGTGCTTAACAAATACTACTAAGTGCTTTCTTCATTCTTCAAATGCCGTCGAGTCGTTTCCGAACCACAGCGACTCCATAGATACATCCTCTTTAGAATGTCCCATGTTCTGTCATAAAGTCATTCTGGTTCGTGTATCCATAGAGTTTTCTTGGTGAAAATACAAAAGTGGCTTACCACTGCCTTCTTCCGCTCAGTAAAAAAAAATACATCTCTGCCGCTCTCTTTGATCAATCGTTTCGATCAGTTGTTAATCCATTTATGACTCTTTCCCACACTGCTGCTGCCCAGCACAGGTGAATAAACTTTGGCTTAGATCTTTTTTTTTATGAGTAGCCCTATATGGCCTAGCTCTAAGTTTCATCGGCCTGTGCAAACTCTCTTACCACGAGAAGGCGTCGATTCACAGTAGAGACTAAGTACTTGGGAGAGTACAATATAACAATAAACAGACAGGGTTTACCTTTACCGGTACGACCTGATTAGCTTGTACTCACCCCAGTGCTTAGAACAGTGCTTGACACATAGTAAGTGCTTAGCAAGTAACATCATTATTATTGCCATCAATATTACCCAGTTACAAAGACACGCATGAAGATCGGCATGGCCTAGTGGAATGAACATAGGCCTGGGGGTCAGAAGGACCTGGGTTTTAATCCTGGCCTGCCACTTGTCTGTTCTGTGACCTTGAGCAAGTCACTTCACTTCTCAGTGCCTCAGTTACCTCATCTGTAAATGAAGATCAAGACTGTGAACTCCAATGGGGGACATTCATTCATATTTATTGAGCGCTTATTGTGTGCAGAGGCCTGTACTAAGCGCTTGGAAGAGTACAGTGTGATTATAAGCAGATACATTCCCTGCCCACAACGAGATTACAGTATGGAGGGGGAAACAGACATTAATAGAAATAAATAAATGACAGATAAGGACATAAGTGCTGTGGGGCTGGGAGGGGGAATGAATAAAAGGAGCAAGTCAGGGTGACACAGAAGGGAGTGGGAGAAGAGGAAAGGAGGGTTTCGTCCGGGAAGGCCTGTTGGAGGACATGGGCCTTCAGTAGGGACAGAGACTGTGTCCAAGAGGATTATTTTGCATCTACCCCAGAGTTTAGTACAGTTCCTGGCACATAGTAAACGTTTAACAGCTATCGTAAAAAAAAAAAAAATCTAACAGGTCTCTGACCCTTGTAAGCCTTGGAAACTAGTACTGATTGGACTCCCTGTGCCCTTTCTACCTTGTCCCACATTCATTCATTCATTCTTTCATTTGTATTTATTGAGCACTTACTGTGTGCAGAGCATTCATTCATTCAATCAGATTTATCGAGCGCTTACTGTGTGCAGACCACTGCTCTAAGTGCTTGGAAAGTACAATTCAGCAACAAATAATAATAATAATGATGGCATTTGTTAAGCACTTACTATGTGCAAAGCACTCTTCTAAGCGCTGGGGAGGATAAACGGTGATCAGGTGTCCCACCTGCAGTTCACAGTCTTAATCCCCATTTTACACATGAGGTCACCGAGGCACAGAGAAGTTAAGTGACTTGCCCAAAGTCACACAGCTGACAAGCAGCCGAGTTGGGATTTGAACCCATGACCTCTGACTCCCCGGCCTGTCCTCTTTCCACTGAGCCACGCTGCTTCTCTAAGAGAGACAATCCCTGCCTACAACGGGCTCACAGTCTAGACCAGGGGAGACAGACATCACAACAAGTAAAAAGGCATCAATAGCATCAGTATAAATAGAATTATAGATATGTACACATCAAAACAAGTAAATAGGCTTTAACATAAGTCAATAGAATTATAGATATGTAAGGGAGCTAGTCGGGAGCTAGTCGGGGCGATGGGGAGGAGAGGGGGAGCTGAGGAAAAGAGGGCATTAGTCTGGGAAGGCTTCTTGGAGGAGGTGAGCCCTCAGTAGGGCTCTGAAGGGGGGAAGTGTAATTGTTTGGTGGATTTGAGGAGGGAGAGTGCTCCAGGCCAGAGATAGGACGTGGGCCTGGGGTTGCCGGAGGGACAGGCGAGAATGAGGCACAGTAGGAGGTTAGCGACAGACTAGCGGAGTGTGCAGACTGGTATGGAGAAAGAGAGAAGGGAGGCGAGGTAAGGACGAGGGCAAAGTGATGGAGGGCTTCGAAGCCAATAGCGAGAAGTTTTTGCTTGATATGGAGATTGATAAACAACGGCTGGAGGCTTTTGAGGAGAGGGGCGGCATTCCCAGAACATTTCTGTAGAAAGATAATCCGGGCAGCAGAGCGAAGTATAGACTGTAGTGGGGAAAGACAGGAGGTTGGGAGATCAGAAAGGAGGCTGATGCAGTAATAATATTTCTCCCACACCACCCCGATGTGAAAGCAACAGAATAAGGACACTGAACCGAGAACAGAGAAGTGGCCATCTGCCTTAGCCACAAGTATGTTCTGACGTGGACTGGGGCCCAGTGTGTAAAGTCTGAAGAACTCAAAGGATTTACAAGTCTTAGGAATTGTGAATTATGACCAAGCCTCCGGGGTGAGAAGTTTTGTCCTCTATTCTTAATTCTACTGGGCAGAAAATGAGTTTTGGTCAGTGTCCATCCTCTGCTGAGTCTCCTGTCAATGCTCAATAAATATTACAAAGGAATAACAACAATAACATTTCCTTCAGTTCCAGTTACCAAGGAAGAGATGTAATTGTAAACACATTTCGAAAAGGTTTTTCACTGTCGTTTTTCAACTAATCTTTTTCAACGTGTCAGAAGGTTAAGGAGTCCACCACAATAACCCGTCAACTCCGTCCAACAAAAGATGACAAATTGAGGATATTGACTTAAGGGGTGAGCCGAAACCTAAAACAACCCTCGGCGACTGGTTAGCCTCAGAAACATCCTTATTGAAAGAGGGTTCCACTTCAAGCCATCTGTGCTCACTCTGTGCGGAGCCTTGTACCAAGCAAGTGGGGGAATAAACCATAACAGAATTGCAGGGCGCATACTTCCAGTCTTGTTGGATACCAGGTCCTTGTGTGTTATATTGCTCTAGTGTACTTTTCCAGGTCCTTAGTACGGTGCCCTGCGCACAGTAAGCACTCAATAAAAACAATTGATTGATATGTTTTAATACCGTGTCGGGAGAAAGCTCCATTTTAACCTCGATGACCCTTGGGGGAGAGTCTGGTGAAAGTAGCATTCACTTAGCCTACCAATCGTTAGAGCTGGTTCCCTGGAATTTACTTTAACGTCTGTTTTCTCCTTTACTAGGAAATCTCCTTGAGGGCGGGGATCATGGCCCACTTACTCTATCGTACTCTCCCAAGTATTTATTACAGTGCTCTAAAATCCATAAATGCTCATTTAATTGATGGTTCAGGGCGGGTTGGGCAAAAACCTGCCACTGACTGTAGAGATGCAACCCGAAGGCCCAACCTTCAATCCTGCCCCAAGAAGTGTGGTATAATGATAATGATGATGGTACCTGTTAGCGCTTTCTATGTGCCAGGCACTGTAGTAAGCGATGTGGTGGATACAAGCAAATCGAATTGGACACAGTCCCTGTCCCATGTGGAGCTCACAGTCTTAATCCCCATTTTACAGATGAGGTAGCTGAGTTACAGAGAAGTGAAGTCACAGAACAGACAAGTGGGAGAGACAGGATTAGAACTCATGACCTTGCCTCCCAGTCCCGTGCTCAGTCCACTACTCCACACTGCTTCCCTGCATCCGAATGTCAGGCTGAGGGCAGAGAGTGTCTTGGGTTTTGCCATCTCCTCATACTTGTCTCCCTGCCCCATCTGAAGCAGGTAGGTAAGGGAAGCAGCGTGGCTCAGTGGAAAGAGCCTGGGCTTCGGAGTCAGAGGTCACGGGTTCGACTCCCGGCTCTGCCACTCGTCAGCTGTGTGACTGTGGGCAAGTCACTTCACTTCTCTGTGCCTCAGTTACCTCATCTGTAAAATGGGGATTAACTGTGAGCCTCACGTGGGACAACCTGATTACCCTGTATCTACCCCGGTGCTTAGAACAGTGCTCGGCACGTAGTAAGCGCTTAATAAATAACAACATTATTATAGCCTCTTCCGGGCTGAAAATCTGAGCGAGTGGCGAAGGGAGATTGGGAGACCAGGATTGCTGACAATTAAAGGCATTCAGAGCACAGAGACCACGATCGGCACGTATAGGAGACGATTCCATGAACTCCTGCCAGATCCTGCCAAGTCATCTTGAGAAAATCAATCGCTCTTATCAATGAATGATTTTACAGTACTATTTGTGAGTAGCCGAGAAAAGACGCAAAATGCAAGAAGCAAAATGCATTCCCCATTTCCAAGGAGTTTACAATCTGATAGACGAGACCTACATAAATCTAAATAAGCCAGATTTACAAAATGATTTATTCCATTAATCAATCACTCATCACAGTTCCAATCAGGGTTTCCAAGAGGAAGAACAAGGGTCAGATAGGAAGCAGAATGAAAGTGCCAGGATGAAATAGCTGAATTAATAATGAAAAGATCAGACGAACATAGATTCCTCTATCAGTGCAGAGGATGGGCTGAATTTTGTAGGTGCTAAAGGGTAGCTGTTGGGTCGTTGTGATTTGAGGTGCTAATAATTGATCAGGAAAGGCTTCCTGGAAGAAGTTTCAGGTCAACTGTAACAAAAAGAAATATCTTTGAGGAAATCATGTGACATTAGGTAGGGTGTGGTCAGATATTTCCTTGATGCTGGGCAATTCTCCTCCGGAAACACTATTATTTTAATGTCAGGCTTCCCCTCTAGACGGTAAACTCTTTGCACACAGGGAACTTGCCTACTAAACAATATTAATAATGATGGTATTTGTTAAGCGCTATGTGCCAAGCACTCTTCTAAGCGCTGGGGTAGATACAAGGTAATCAGGTTGCCCCACGTTTTAATCCCCATTTTACAGATGAGGTAACTGAGGCACAGAGAAGTTGTGACTTACCCAAAGTCACACAGCTGATAAGTGGCGGAGCCGAATTAGAACCCGTGACCTCTGACTCCCAAGCCCATTCTCTTACCTGTTGTATCGTACTCTCCTAATCACTTAGTAGAGTGCTTTGCACGCAATAAGTGCTCAACCGATTGACTGATGACCTCATAAGACTTTGAGACATATCTGAATCCAGATAAATAACAGAGGTCCTAGAAGATAACAAAAGATGAGGAAAGGCTGCCTACGAGGTTTATCCCAAAGTCTCCTTTCCCAGCAATTCCAACAATGTGCAAAAGGATCAGACACCTACACAGGGCATTGGTTTTTCCAGTAAACTAGGAAGTAGCCAACTAAAGGCGTTGGAATAGAATGTGGGACACCTGCATATCAAGCAGTCAATCAATTGTACGTATTGAATGCTCACTATATGCAGAGCACTGTACTAAGCACTTGGGAGAACGTGATACAACAGAATTAGCAGGTAGATCCTCTGCCCTCATTGAGCTTTCAGTCTAGGTGGGGAACAGACATTAATATGAATCAATAAGGAATTTCTACGATATCATTTAAAGACATGTACTTAAGTACTGTGGGGTTGGGGGTGAGGAGAATATCAATTCTGAGAAACTGGTCAAGGTATCAAAAGCTTGTTGTGGGCAGGGAACGTGTCCATTTATTGTTGTATTCTCCCTAATGCTTAGTATAGTCAGGTAAGCACTCAGTGAATATGATTGATTGAATGAATTAATGTAAGCTGAGGGGAGAGAGGTTTCTCTGCTTGATGGCTTGATGGAATGACATCACAAGTCAGTGAATGAATGAAAAAATTAATAAATCAAGCAAGCAATCAAGAAACAGAGTGGTGTAATATTTATCTCACTGCCGACCTCTGGCCCATTCCCTGCCTCTGGCCTGGAACGCCCTCCCTCTTCACGTCTGACAGAGAGTGACGCTCCCCACCTTCAAAACTTTCTAAGAACCACATCTACTCCAAGAGGCCTTCCCTGACTAAGCCCTCACCTCCTCTTCTCCCACTCCCTTCTGCTTTGCCCTTACTTCTGGATTTGTACTCTGTACTCACCTCTCCCTCAACCCCACAGCACTTATGTAATATCCATAATTTAATTTATTTCCGTTAATGTCTGTCTCCCCCTCGAGACTGTAAGATCACTGTCAGCAGGGAACTGCACACCAACTCTGTGAAATCGTTTTCTCCCAAACACTTAGCACAGTGCTCTGCAGGCAGTAAGCCCTCAAAAAATATGATCGATTGATTAATTGGTAGATAGGCTAAAAAGAGAAAAGGAGTGCAAGCTGGTGATGGGCAGCTCGCATACCAACTTTGCTATACTGTATTCACCCAATCGCTTAGCACAGTGCCCTGCACACAGTAAGTGCTCAATAGATGCCACTGATTGATTGATTGATTGACTTTGGGCAAGTCAATTAACTTTTCTGTGGCTCAGTTTCCTCACCTGTAAAATGGGGATTTGACACCTGTTGTCCCACTGCCTTAGACTGTGAGCACCATGTGGGACAGTATCTGACCTGATTATCTTGTATCTACCCCAGTGCTTACTGTAGTGCTTAGCATATAGTGAGCACTTGACAAATTCCACAATTATTATTATTAAATGTTCCACTGTGGCTTTTAATGCAGTAAGAATACATGAATGCTGTAGCTATCACTGGTCTCTGAACACAAAGAGAGAGGAAAAAAAAGGGGAAAATAGCCCATTTCAGTGAAGCTTGTCCTTTCAAAGAGGCAATTTTGTCTTCATTTCCAGGGTCATAAACTTAATTATGCAGGGTGTTTTCCACTGGAATTTCTATAGTGCCTTTCTCTGAGCCACTCGAGGGAATCTATATTCATTAGGATAAACGATCCAGTGTTTACATCAGCCTGGCAAGGGAACTACATACAGGCTACCAACCCACAAAGAGTAGCCGCAAATCACCTGCTCCTTTTGGAGAGAGAAGAGACAACGAGAGAATTAGAGAGAGAGAATTAGAGAGACAATGATAGAGAGGGAATTAGAGAGAAAGAATGGGGGAGGGAAATGTGGAGGAGGGAAGGTGAAAGAGGAAGAAAGGGAGTTCAGGGGAGGGGGAGGTGGTGAGAGAGAACCGACAGTCTTTCCTTGATTTCCCCTGAGAGAGAGAGAGAGCATTCCTCAGATATTGGCTGAGGCACTTCAGGAGAGTCGGCTTCCTTTTCTTCTAGAAACTTGGTGTTTTGTGGGGACACTTTGACCTTATGATAAAATGAAGCCGCTGGGTTGAACATTAGAGCTTTAGTAGGTTTGGAATTTGGAGTTGGGGCCATTCCAGTGGGATGGGGCGGGGTGGGGGTGGGGGGGTAAGAGAGGGGGAGCAGACATTGTCCCAGATCCTGTCTGCTACTGGGCCGAGGAGGAGGAGGGGAATCAGGCTTGGGCCCTTCCCCGCTCATTGTCCCAACTCTGTGCTCCCATTAGAGTCCAGCCCCGGGGCCTTGGGTATGGCCCTTTTCTCCCCCAATTTGAGGTTGATAAAGACATTTGGTGAGGGAGGGTGAGGCAAGAATGGGGGTGATCATAATCTCTCCAGCCCAGACCAATGTGGCCACAAGCTCACCCAGCGTGGGCTGATTATCTTGTGCCCCTGCCAACTGTCAAAGCCTTACTGAAGGCCCATCTCCTCCAAGAGGCCCTCCCTGACTGAGCCCTCCTTTCCTCTTCTCCCACTTCCTTCTGGATCACCCTGAATTGCTCCTGCAAGTCACTTCATTTCTCTGTGCCTCAATTACCTCATCTGTAAAATGGAGATTGAGACTGTTTTAGCCCCACGTGGAGCAGGGGCCATGTCCAACCCGAGTTACTTGTAAGCACCCCAGTGCTCTGTACAGTGACCGGAACATAGTGCCTAACAAAATGCCATAATTATTATTATTATCCCCCCACCCGGCCCCACAGCACTTATGTCTATATCTGTCATTTATTAATATTAATGTCTGTCTCCCCCTCTAGACTGTAAGTACGGTGTGGGCAGGGAATGTGTCGGTTTACTGTTATAGTGTACTCTCCCAAGCGCTTAGTGTAGTGCTTTGCACACAATAAGCGCTCGATATATATGATTGAATGAATGCATTGAGGGAAGTCGCAAGGCAAGCGGTGCTTGGCCACAAGAGGGAGGCCGGAGAGTGTCAGTCAGGTTAGAAATTTCATCTGCAACCCGGCACACAGAAAATACACTATTTTCTTCAGTCAGTCTTATTTATGGAGTTCTTACTGTGTGCAGAGCATTGTACTAAGAGCTTGGGAGAGGACAATACAACAGTAAACAGACACATAATAATAATGATGGCATTTGTTAAGCGCTTACTCTGTTCCAAGCATTCATTCATTCAACAGCATTTATTGAGCGCTTACTATGTGCAGAGCACTGTACTAAGCGCTTGGAATGGACAATTCGGCAACAGTTAGAGACAATCCCTGCCCAGTGACGGGCTCACAGTCTAAACGGACTGTTCTAAGCGCTGGGGTGGTTACTAGTTAATCAGGTTGTCCCCCGTGGGGCTCACAGTTTTTATCCCCATTCTCATTCATTCATTCAATAGTATTTATTGAGCGCTTACTATGTGCAGATCACTGTATTAAGCGCTTGGAATGTACAAATCGGTAACAGATAGAGACATTTTCCAGATGAGGTAACTGAGGCGCAGAGAAGTGAAGTGACTTTCCCAAAGTCACACAGCTGACTAGTGACGGAGCCGGGATTAGTATCAACTCCCTCTGACTCCCAAGCCCGTGCTTCCCTGCCCACAGTGACCTCACAGTTTAGGGGGGAGACAGACATTAATAGAAATAAATAATTGACAGATATGGACATAAGGGCTGTGGGGCTGGGAGAGGGGATGAATAAAGGGAGCGAGTCAGGGCTTCACAGATGGGCAATGGAGAAGAGGAAGAACGACTGACCACGTGGCCTAGTGGAAAGACCAAGGGCCTGGGAGTCAGAAGACACGGGTTTTAATTTAGTCTTTGATTTTTGTGTCTCCATCCCGATGATCTGGGATCTATCCCAGAGCTTGGCACATAGTGAGAACTACTATACTAAAGGAAGCGTGGCTCAGTGGAAAGAGCCCGGGCTTAGGAGTCAGAGGTCATGGGTTCTATTTCCGGCTCCGCTACTTGTCAGCTGTGTGACTGTGGGCAAGTCACTTCACTTCTCTGGGTCTCAGTTACCTCATCTGTAAAATGGGGATTAAGACTGTGAGCCTCACGTGGGACAGCCTGATGACCCTGTATCTCCCCCAGCGCTTAGAACAGTGCTCTGCACATAGTAAGTGCCTAACAAAATACCAATATTATTATTATACTACAGTTAACGCTATGATTATGGCATCCCTCCACTATTCATTCCCCCACAACATCCCAGGAATCTTCACATGTCCTCAAGGACCAGAAAGACGAGAAGTGTTTCTGGATTTCTGAGTTGTCAGGGTTACCTCCTGGGCACCCTAGAGAGTACAGGCAAATTTGGTGTGGGCAGGGAACGTGTCTACCGACTAGTAATAATAATAATAATAATTACGGTATTCGTTAAGTGCTTACTATGTGCCAGGCACTGTACTAAGTGCTGCGTGGATACAAGTAAATCGGATTGGACACGGTCCCTGTTCCAATGGGACTCAGTCTTTAGCCCCGTTTTACAGACGAGGTAACTGAGGCACAAAGGAAATGAAGTGGTTTGCCCCAGGTCACACAGTAGACAAGTGATGGAGCCACTGAGAACCCAGGTCCTTTTGACAACCCCGGCCAGGCTCTATCCGCTAGACCACACTGCTTCCCTCTGGTATATTGTACTCTCTCAATCACTTCGTACAGTGCTCTGCAGTTCACGACTGCTCAATCAATACTAATGATCGATCGATTTTTTTCTAATGGTATTTGTTAACCACTTTGTTCCAGGCACTGTACTAAGCACTGGGATAGATGCAAGCTAATCAGGCTGGACACAGTTTTTGTCCCACATGGGGTTCACAGTCTTAATCCTCATGAGGCTGGAGTAGTTAAGTGCAAACTGACTGTAAGTGTTTACCAGCTCTGTTCTAGTGCACTCTCCCAAGCACTTAATACAGTGCTCTACATACGGTAATACCTCTCAGGGTCGCATCTGGAGAGTTTCCAGTCCTCTACCAGTCTCGACTATGGCTAGCGAGCGGCAGGCCGTCGGCTACAAGTCAAAACTCACCCATGCTGGGCAGCAGCGGCGTGGGAGAGAGTCGAGGGCGGAGACTCAGGTTCACTGCGTGGAAGGCGTCGACGGTAAACCACTTTTGGATTTTTACCGAGAAAACTCTATGGATCCACTACCAGAGTGATTGCAGGCGGAGGTGGAGCGTTCTGGGAGAGATGTGTCCACGGCATCACTGTGGGTCGGACGTGACTCATTCATTCAGTAGTATTTACTAAGCGCTTACTGTGTGCAGAGCACTGTACTAAGCACTTACTCGACAGCATAAGGCACAAAGCAGCGTGGCTCAGTGGAAAGAGCCCGAGCTTGGGACTTCTAAGTCTGGCTCCGCCACTTCTCAGCTGTGTGACTGTGGGCAAGTCACTCAACTTCTCTGTGCCGCAGTTCCCTCATCTGTAAAATGGGGATTATGACTGTGAGCCCCGCGTGGGACGCCCTGATTACCTTGTATCTACCCCAGCGCTTAGAACAGTGCTTGGCACGTAGTAAGCGCTTAATAAATATCATTACTATAAATACCATTATTATAAAACACAGAGTAAGTGTTCAATCAATGAGATTGTTTGATCGATTGAGCGGCACCAGGATGTGGGAAGCGCAGAGGATCGCTAGCTCAGTAGATGTCAGCCATCACTTTCTGGGCTGGTGCTCTAAACTGGACGCAGAGCAAGGCAGCACAATCCTTGGTCCTGTACCGTTTGTCTGATAGCCGGTCAATCGTGAGAATAATAATAATAATGATGATGGCATTTAAGCGCTTCCTATGTGCAAAGCACTGTTCTAACCACTGGGGAGGATACAAGGTGATCAGGTTGTCCCACGTGGGGCTCACAGTCTTAATGCCCATTTTACAGGTGAGGTAACTGAGGCACAGAGAAGTTAAGTGACTTGGCCAAAGTCACACAACTGACAATCGGCGGAGACGGTCTCTGACTCCCTAGCCCGTGCTCTTTCCACTGAACCACGCTGCTTCTCGTAGAAGAAAAGAGAAGAAAAGACCAAAAAAGGCTTGACACTAATCCTCCTTCTGATGAGCTGAAATGTCGAGCCCTGGAATAGATACAAGACGATCAGACCAGACACAGTCACTGTCCCATCCGAGGCTCACAATCCAAAGGAGAGTGAGAGAGAACAGGTATTAAATCCCCGTTTTATTGGTGAGGAAACTGAGACACAGAGAAGTTAAGCGACTTGTTCAGTGTTACCTAGAGACCAGTCCATCACTTCGCCCCCTCCTATCTCACTTCGCTATTCTGTTACTACAATCCAGACTGCACACTTTTCTTCTAACGCCAACCTTCTCACTGTACTTCAATCTCGTCCATCTGAGAAGTAGCACGGCATAGTAGATAAAGCATGCGCTTGGGAGTCACAAGGCTATGGGCTCTAATCCCAGCTCCACCATATGTCTGCTGCTTGACCTTGGGCAAGTCACTTCACTTTTCTCAGCCTCACTTATCTCATCTGGAAAATGGCGATTGAGACTGTGAGCCCCACATGGGACAGGGACTGTGTCCAACCTGATTAGCTTTTATTCACCCCAGCGCCTAGTAGAGCGCTTGGCATGTAGTAAGCGCTTAACAAATCCCATTATCATTATTATATTAGCTCGCCGCTGACCTCTGGCCCACGTCCTGCCTCTGGCCTGGAGTGCCCTCCATCCTCATACCCAACGGACAATTACTCTCCTCCCCTTAAGAGCCTTATTGAGGGCCCATCTCCTCCAAGACACCTTCCCAGACTAAGCCCTCCTTTCCTCTTCTCCTTCTCTCTTCCGCATCACCCTGACTCGCTCCCTTTCTTCAGAGACAACTGACAGTCTTTCCTCGATTTCCCCCGAGAGAGAGAGCATTCCTCAGATACTGGCTGAGGCATTTCAGGAGAGTCGGCTTCTTTTTCTTCTAGAAACTTAGTGTTTTGTGGGGACGCTTTGACCTTATGATAAAATGAAGCCGCTGAGTTGGACATTAGAGCTTTAGTAGATTTGGAATCTTCAAACCTTATTGAGGGCCCATCGCCTCCAAGAGGCCTTCCCAGACTAAGCCCTCCTTTCCTCTTCTCCCCCTCACTTCTGCGTCACCTTGACTTCCTCCCTTTCTTCATGCTCCTCCCGAACCCCACAGCACTTACATCCATATCTGTCATTTATTTATTTCTATTAATATCTGTTTCCCCTTCTAGACTGTGAGCTCGTTGTGGTTAGAGAATGTGTCTGTTATATTGTTCCAATTGTATTTTCCCAAGCGCTTAGTACAGGGCTCTGCACATAGTAAGCGCTCTACAAATACGATTGAATGAATGGATTAAAGCGGCAGAAGGGGCGCTGGAAGGCTTTAGGTCCGGTGTTTTAAGGTGAAGCCCCCAGACTCCTTCCGCCTCAGCTCCGAGTGCGAGGAAATGGAGCTCGCATTCACACATGTCGGGGAAAGGAACTAGACTGTAAGTTCCCTTCTAAACTGGAAGCTCCTTGTGGGCAGAGAACTAATCTATCAACTCTGGTGTACTGAACTTCCCCACTCGCTTAATGGCCTAGTGGTTAGAGCACGGGCCTGGGAGTCAGAAGGACCTGGGTTCTAATCCCAGCTCAGCCATGTGCCTGCTCTGTGACCTTGGGCAAGTTACTTCACTTCTCTGGGCCTCAGTTCCCTCATCAGAAAAATGGGGATTAAGACTGTGAGCCCATGTGGGATATGGCGTGGTTCACAGAAAGAACACGGGCTTTGAAGTCAGAGGTCATGGGTTCTAATCCCAAATCCTCTACCTATCACCTGTGTGACTTTGGGCAAGTCACTTAACTTCTCTATGCCTCAATTCCCTCATCAGTAAAATGGGGATTAAGACTGTAGCCTCAGGTGGGACAACCTGATTTCCTTGTAATCCCTCCACAACACTTAGAACAGTGCTTGGCCCATAGTAAGCGCTTAACACATACCATCATCATCATCAAATGGACTGTGTCCTACCTGATTACTCTGTAGCTACCCCAGCACTTAGAACAGAGCCTGGTACAAACACCATCAAAAAAAAGCCGGCGCCTCTGCCTGAACGATGGAATAAGTAGGATGTCGATGCAGTTTGCTAATGGAATCCAGCTAGGGCCACGAGGAGAGGTTTCTAGTTCAGTGTGACCCTGGGCTCAGACATAGACAGAATGAAGTTTTGGGGAGGGCATCTGAAGCTCGATTCTGGGAAGCAGTGGCGTAGTGGATAGAGCACGGCCCTGGGAGTCAAGAGGACCTGGATGCTAATCCCAGCTCTGCCTCTTGTCTGCTGTGTGACCTTGGGCAAGTAGCTTCTCTTCTCTGGGCCTCAGTTACCTCATTTGTAAAACAGAATTTAAGAGTGTGAGCCCCACAGAGACTATGTCCAATCTGATTTACTTGTATCTACCTTAGTGCTCAGAACAGTGCTTGGCACCTAGTAAGTGCTTAACAAGTACTATTATTATTTTTTATTATTTTCTGGTCCAGAGGGGAGAAGAAGGGTTTCTCTGGAGTAGAGATGGGAAAGATAATCCACCCCTCCACCCCCAACCTGTGCCTGGGTATCGTCGGCCTGCACTCCTCCCATCCTGATACCTGTCCTTGTTTCTACCCAGCATTCCCACCCAGATGGGAGGGATCCAGGGCAGAGTAGGAAGCGGGAACCCCTTCTTTCTCTGAGCACCCATTCTAACCAGGGAAACACAAATACACACACACTTATTTATAAGTAGGAGGAAAAAGCGATTGGAAATCTGGAAAGCAAAAGAAAAAATACTTAAATACTAGCGGGTTCTAATCCTGGCTCTGCCACCTGTCTGCTATGTGGCCTTGGGCAAGTCATTTCACTTCTCTGGGCCTCAGTTATTTCATCTGGAAAACGGGAAATGAGATTGGTTGGACATAGTCCCTGTCTCACACTCTTAATCCCGTTTTACAGATGAGGGAACTGAGGAATAGAGAAGTTAAGTCACCTAAGGTCACACAGCAGACGAGTGGCATAGTCAGGATTAGAACCCATGACCTTCTGACCGCCAGGCTGGCACTCTATCTACTAGGTCATGTTGCTTAGTTGCCTGTGGCAAGCCATTTAACTCTGTGCCTCGTTCCCTCATGGGGTAAAATGAGAATGAAAACTGTCAGCCCCAAGTAGGACAGGGACTGTGTCCGACCCGATTCGTTTTTTCCAGGCTTACTACAGTGCCCGACACATAGTCAGCACTTAGCAAATACCACAGTGATTATTATTATTATTATTTTTGTTATTATTTTAGGCAATGAGGGTTTAGGATACACACACAAAGAGCACGTCTTCCATCAGATGACTACATGTCCTGATCTGAGTGGGACAGTCTCACTGAGAAGCAATATCGCTTAGTGGATAGAGTGCAGGCCTGGGAGTCAGAAGGTCATGGGTTCTAAGCCCTGCTCCGCCACTTGTCTGCTGTGTGACGTTGGACAAGTCACAGATTAAGACTGTGAGCCCCACGTGGGACAACCTGATTCCCCTGTGTCTCCCCCGGCGCTTAGAACAGTGCTCTGCACATAGTAAGCGCTTAACAAATACCAACATTGTTACATTATTATAGATCCAAATGCATGGATGATGCAGAAGGGAGAGCGAGCTGGGGAAAAGAGGGCTTAATCGGGGAAGACCACTCGGAGGAGATGTGACCTTAATAAGACTTCGAAGCGTTGAAGTGCAACCAGTTATCAGAGAAAAGGGTGAGGAAGGGGAGGGAGAGGGTGTCCTTTTTAGAGAAAGAAGAGTGGAAGTTTGGCCATTTGGGGCATGTTCTTGGGTGAGAAGAGAGGGAGGTACTTGTAGGGCCACGGCGGAAGGAGGGGGTGGGGGAACAGAGGAACTTCACTAGGGACGTGAGATTAAAGGAGGGAGGGGAAAGAGGAATTGGGAGGTGATTGGCAGGTGGGGGCAGAGTGAGGTGACTAAAGAAAAGCAGTGAGTTCCCCGACCTACTGTGCTGACCAGTGACAGTTAGCAAATAACAGCAGCCGGTCTGGGACCCATGAAGCTCTTTTCAAATCAAATCTATCTTTATCTCCACAGGAGGAGACTGGTCTGGAGGAACCAGATGACCTTTGGCCTTCCTGCCAGCCCTAAGAAGCTTTGATGTTATTCTAAACTTTCCTTCTGCAGAATAGGCTGTAATAGAATGTGGGTTCTAATTTAGGACAGGGACAGACGAAAAGTCTGTAATTCATGTTTCATTTTTCAAGTTTTGGGTTTAAAACTCAGTCAGCACTCCTGCTCCTACCTTACCTCACTGATCATCTACCACCACTCACCCGGCACTCTTCACTCCTCTAATAATAATAATAACAATTATGGTTTTTATTGAGTGGTTATTACGTGCCAGATACTGTTCTAAGCACTGAGGTAGATACAAGGTAATCAGGTTGTCCCAGGTGGGGTTCACAGTCTCAATCCCCATTTTCCAGATGAAGTAACTGAGGCCGAGAGAAGTTAAGTGGCTTGCCTGAAGTCACACAGCAGACAAGTGGCGGAGTCAGGATTAGAATCCACGTCTTCTGACTCCCAAGCCCGTGCTCTTTCCACTAAGATACGCTGCTTCTCTGTTGCCAACCTGCTCATACCAGAAGCAGCGTGGCTCAGTGGAAAGAGCCCGGGCTTGGGAGTCAGAGGTCGTGGGTTCTATTCCCGCCTCTGCCACCTGTCAGCTGTGTGACCTTGGGTGAGTCACTTAACTTCTCTGTGCCTCAGTTACCTCATCTGTAAAATAGGGATGAAGACTGTGAGCCCTACGTGGGACAACGTGATTACCCTGTATCTACCCCAGCGCTTAAAACAGTGTTTGGCACATAGTCAGTGCTTAACAAATATCAACATTATTACTATTATTCCTGATGGCATCATCGGCGTGGCTCAGTGGGAAGAGGCCGGGCTTGGGAGCCAGCGGACATGGGTTCGAATTCCGGCTCTGCCACTTGTCAGCTGGGTGACTGTGGGCAAGTCGCTTCACTTCTCTGGGTCTCAGTTACCTCATCTGTAAAATGGGGATTAAGACTGTGAGCCTCACGTGGGACAGCCTGATGACCCTGTATCTCTCCCAGTGCTCAGAACTGTGCTCTGCACGTAGTAAGCGCTTAATAAATACCAACATTATTATTATTATTACTTCAATCACTATATTCTCATCACCAACCCCTTACCCACGTCCCCACTCTGGCCTAGGATTCTCATCCCCGTCATATCTGACAGACTGTCACTCTCCCCACCTTCAGAGGCCTGGAACATATTATGTACATATCTTTAGGCTCTGCTATTTCTCCTAGCTGTAATTTATTTTAATGTCTGTCTCATCTTCTAGATAGTAAGTGCCTGTGGGCAGGGAGCAAGTCTTTAAACTCAACTGCATTACTCTCCCCAATCAATCGATCAATGGCATCTTTTGAGTGCTTACTGTGTACAGAGCACCGTACTAATTGTTTATGAGAGTATAATCAAATACAGTTGGTAGAGATGATTGCTACCCTCAAAGAGCTTACAGTTTATAGTGGAATCAATCAATAACATTTATTGAGCACTTAGCGTATACAGAGAACATTGAATGATTGATCGGGGTGCTGTCTAATTCCTTTAGAATTCCCATTTTCCCAGGAAATCTCTTGGGAGTGGGTTCTGGCGCTGAGGAATAGCGGAGAGAGCCCTAAGAAATTCCCATCTGCTCTCAATTCCAGTCCACCACAGCCTGTTACTAATTTCCACCACGCAGCTTTAAACACAAAAAACAAATGATTGCTAGTTGTTTGTGTTTAATTTACTGGATGAAGAAGTCTCCTTTTCTTCTACGCTCCTCCAGCCCACGAGCAATGGGAATTTCGGCATTTCAGAGCCAAAATATCAAGCTCTCCTGCAAAACGAGAACCTGCTGTGGAAGCTGGTCAAAGAACTAACCCTGCCCTTTCTCACACCGTGTTTTCTTCCTCAAGATCTCTGGGCAGTTCCTGGGCCTGGGTCCTGGCCTCTCCCTCCTCTCTCCTCCCAACCCCTTGCCTCCCCTTCCATCCTTTTTTTCCTCCTCTTCCCTTGCCTCCCCCACTTCTCCTTCCCCTTCTTTCCCCTCTCTTCTCTTGTCCTCTCCTCAGTCAGTCAAATGTATTTACCGAGCTCCTTATCTTCGCGCCCAAGCCCTGTCCTCTGCCTGACTTCCCTGTCACCGTGGATGGTACGACCATCCTTCCCGTCTCTCAAGCCCACAACCTTGGTGTCATCCTTGACTCAGCTCCCTCATTCACCCCACACATCCGATCCGTCACCAAGGCCTGCCGGTCTCACCTTTACAATATCGCCAAGATCCGCCCTTTCCTCTCCATCCAAACGGCTATCTTACTGGTACAGGCTCTCATAATATCCCGGCTGGATTATTATGTCAGCCTTCTCTCTGATCTCCCTTCCTCCTGTCTCTCCCCACTCCAGTCTATTCTTCATTCTGCTGCCCGGATCATCTTCCTGCAGAAACGCTCCTGCAGAAATGCTCCAGGCATGTCACTCCCCTTCTTAAAAACCTCCAGTGGTTGCCTATCGACCTCCGCACGAAAGAAAAACTTCTCACTCTGGGCTTCAAGGCTCTCCGTCACCTTGCCCCCTCCTACCTCTCCTCCCTTCTCTCTTTCTACTGCCGACCCCACACTCTCTGCTCCTCTGCCGCTCACCTCCTCACCGTCCCTCGTTCACGCCTATCCCGCCGTCGACCCCTGGGCCACGTCCTTCCGTGGTCCTGGAATGCCCTTCCTCCTCACCTCCACCAAACTAACTCTCTTCCCCTCTTCAAAGCCCTACTGAGAGCTCACCTCCTCCGAGAGGCCTTCCCAGACTGAGCTTCCCCTTTTCCCTCTGCTCCCTCTGCTTCCTCTCTGCCCCCCCTTCCCCTCCCCTCAGCTAAACCCCCTTTCCCCCCTTTCCCTCTGCTCCTCCCCCTCGCCCTTCCCCTCCTCTCAGCTCTGTGCTCATCTGTATATATTTTTATTACCCTATTTATTTTGTTAATGAGGTGTACATGCCATTGCTTCTATTTATTGCAAGTTGTCTTGTTTTTGTCCATCTGTCTCCCCCAATTAGACCGTAAGCCCGTCAATGGGCAGGGATTGTCTCTATCTGTTGCCCAATTGTCCATTCCAAGTGCTTAGTACAGTACTCTGCATATAGTAAGTGCTCGATAAATACTATTGAATGAATGAATTTACTGAGCACTTATTGTGTGAGAGTACAATAAAACAGAATCAAACAACAAGCTTACAGTCTAGGGGGCAGACAGATATTAATATAAAAGAATAAAATGACAGTTACAGACATAAGTGCTGGGGGCTGGGTCGGGGGGGCGGGGAGGAGATGAATAAAGAGAACAAGCTTCCCTCTCCTTATTCCAGGTACTCAGAAAGGCCAAAGATTGTACAGATGTTCAAAGGTCAAGCTGGTATTTGACTTCTCAACCCTAAGTATGGATGACCTCTTTGCGTGCCTGATGTGGTCAGTGCTGTGAGTCTCTGTGATGGCCTCTTCATCTACACATGCCCTCATGGGTAAATTACAGCATCAATTAAAAAAAGAAAATTTAATGGTTACTTACTATGTGCCAGGTACTATTCATTCAATTGTATTTATTGAGCGCTTACTGTGTGCAGAGCACTGTACTAAGCACTTGGAAAGTACAATTCCGCAACAAACAGAGAAAATCCCTACTCAACAATGGGCTCACAGTCTGCACTGGAGTAGATACAGGATAATCAGGTCAGATACAGTGTCTGTCCCACAAAGGGCTCATAGTCCTGATCCCCATTTTACAGATGAGATAACTGAGCCACAGAGAAGTTAAGGGATAGGCCTTAGGTCACATAGCAGAAAAATGGTGGGACGTGGATCAGAACCCAGATTTTTTTTTTAATTTATGGTTTTTATTAAGTGTTTTCCAAGTGCCAAGCACTGTTATAAGAGTTGGAGGTGATACTAGGTTATCAGGTTGTCCCACATGGGACTCACAGTCTTAATCCTCAATTCCAGATGAGGTAACTGAGGCACAGAGAAGTTAAACAGCTTGCCCAGGGTCACACAGCAGATAAGGGGTGGAGTGGGATTAGAACCCACATCTTCTGACTCCCAAGCCCACGCTCTTTCTACTAAGCCACACTACTTCCCTAACCACTGGGACAGATACATGGTTGGATTTCAGGAGGAGGTGGAATTGAAGGAGACCTTGGAAGGGAGGGAGAGTTTTGGTCTGGCTGATTTAAGGAGTGAGGAGTTCCAGACAGGAAGAAAGTGCAAGCAAAGGGTTTGATCGAGAGAGTCCAGACAAGGTCCAGTGAGAGGTGATAATGGGGAGGAGCAAAGTATATGCAAAATAAAAAGATCCTCAGGTGAAACCCTGGGTCCCAGGGGAGTCGGGTAATAACCGGATTAAAACAGTAATAATAATAATACTTGTTAAGCTCTTACTATGTGCCAAGCACTAGGGTAGATACAAGTTAGTCATGTTGGACTCCTTTCCTGTCCCACATGGGACTCACACTCTTAATCCCCATTTTTAAGACACCTCTCCTCCAAGAGGCCTTCCCAGACTAAGCCCCACTTTTCCTCATCTCCCCCTCCCTTCTATATCACCCTGACTTGCTCCCTTTGCTCTTCCCTCCTCCCAGCCCTCCAGCATTTATGTACAGATCTACCATTATATTTATTTGTATTGATGTCTGTCTTCCCCCCTCTAGACTGTGAACTTCTTATGGGTAGGGATTATCACTGTTTATTGTTTCATTATACTTTCCCAAATGCTTAGTACAGTGTTCTGCACACATTAAGTGCTTAATAAATACAACTGAATGAATGAATGAAGTTACAGATGAGGTCACTGAAGCCCAGAGAAGTTAAGTGACTTGCTCAAGGTCACTCACCAGATATATGGTGGAGCGTGGATTAGAACCCAGGCCCCACTGACTCGCAGGCCCGTGCTTAACCACTAAACCATGAAATGAATGCTCAGCTTTCTCTTTTTTTTTTTAAACCCAGGTCAGCGGCTCCTCGAAGATGCTGAGATGGAGTCTTGCCTCTGGACCCCCCGTTGAGTTCAGAACTGAAATCCCACCAGTCGTCATTCTAGTGGTTGGCCCAGCACCCCTTGTGCTCTCTGGCCCCTTCCTGGGCTTGTCAGAGTGTGACAAGTGAGTGAACAGGTAGGTAGATGAGGGGGCAGCAGGCCAAGATGGGTATCTGCAAGCCTTTATTATCATATAATATGATAGTATAAAATAATAATTAAAACTTGAGTCCCTGGCATTGTCTTTGAGCAACATTTTGATCATTTGATCAACCATCTTTGACTCTTTCTCATGCCGCTGCTGCCCAGTACAGGTGAATCAACTTTGTCTGACTTTTCTGCTTAGCCCTTTCCGTTATAGGTAACCCTAGAAAGAGTATCTCTCAATGGCATAGTTCTAAGCTTCACTGGCGTACACAAACTCTCCTGCCACAGTAAGGCGTTGCTTCACAGGAGAGGGTAATAATAATTAAGTTAAGTAACAGAGCAAAAAGATGGGTCTATATTTAAATGTCAAGAAAACAAAGATTATAACAGCTGGAAGTTTTAACACATTTGTAGTGGACGGAGAGAAGATTCACGGCTTTGACTACCATCTCTACGCAGATGACACGCAGATCTACATCTCCGCCCCTGTCCTCTCCCCCTCCCTTCGGGCTCGCATCTCCTCCCGCCTCCGGGACGTCTCCACCTGGATGTCGGCCCGCTACCTAAACTCAACAGGAGCGAGACTGAGCTCCTCATCTTCCCTCCCAAACCCGGTCCTCGCCCAGACTTCTCTATCACCGTGGATGGCACGGCCGTCCTTCCCGTCTCTTGGGCCCGCGATCTCGGTGTCATCCTTGACCCGTCTCTCTCGTTCACCCCACGCATCCTATCCGTTACCGAGACCTGCCGGTTTCACCTCTACAATATCGCCAAGATCCGCCCTTTCCTCTCCACCCAAACGGCTACCTTACTATTGCGGGCTCTCGTTATATCCCGGCTAGACTACTGTGTCGGCCTTCTCTCTGACCTCCCTTCCTCCTCTCTCGCCCCGCTCCGGTCTATTCTTCACTCCGCTGCCCGGCTCATCTTCCTGCAGAAACGATCTGGGCCTGTCACTCCCCTTCTTAAACACCTCCAGTGGTTGCCTATCGACCTCCGCTCCAAACAAAAACTCCTCACTCTAGGCTTCGAGGCTCTCCATCACCTCGCCCCTTCCTACCTCTCCTCCCTTCTCTCTTTCTACCGCCCACCCCGCACGCTCCGCTCCTCCGCCGCCCACCTCCTCACCGTCCCTCGGTCTCGCCCATCCCGCCGTCGACCCCCGGGCCACGTCCTCCCGCGGTCCCGGAACGCCCTCCCTCCTCACCTCCGCCAAACTGATTCTCTTCCCCTCTTCAGAACCCTACTTAAAACTGACCTCCTCCGAGAGGCCTTCCCAGACTGAGCTCCTCTTCTCCCTCTACTCCCTCTACCCCCCCCCCCTTCACCTCTCCACAGCTTAACCCTCAGCGTGGCTCAGTGGAAAGAGCATGGGCTTTGGAGGCAGAGGTCATGAGTTCGAATCCCAGCTCTGCCACCTGTCAGCTGTGTGACCGTGGGCAAGTCACTTAACTTCTCTGTGCCTCAGTTACCTCATCTGTAAAATGGGGATTAAGACTGTGAGCCCCACGTGGGACATCCTGATTCCCCTGTGTCTACCCCAGCGCTTAGAACAGTGCTCGGCACATAGTAAGCGCTTAACAAATACCAACATTATTATTCCCCCCATCTCCCTCTGCTCCTCCCCCTCTCCCTTCCCATCCCCTCAGCACTGTACTCGTCTGCTCAACTGTATATATTTTCATTACCCTATTTATTTTGTTAATGAAATGTACATCGCCTTGATTCTATTTAGTTGCCATTGTTTTTATGAAATATTCTTCTCCTTGACTCTATTCATTGTTCTCGTCTGTCCGTCTCCCCCGATTAGACCGTAAGC
This sequence comes from Ornithorhynchus anatinus, assembly GCF_004115215.2. Classification (NCBI taxonomy): domain Eukaryota; kingdom Metazoa; phylum Chordata; class Mammalia; order Monotremata; family Ornithorhynchidae; genus Ornithorhynchus; species Ornithorhynchus anatinus. The sequence continues at coordinate 132,375,104 of NC_041730.1, read as the reverse complement.
CCGTCAAACGGCAGGAACTGTCTCTATCTGTTGCCGACTTGTTCATTCCAAGCGCTTAGTACAGTGCTCTGCAGATAGTAAGCGCTCAATAAATACTATTGAATGAATAATTGACAATTTTTCTCTCCTGGGATCGAAAATCAATAATAAAAAAACTAATAGCCAAGAAATATGCCGAAGAATGAAGTTAGGAAGACTTGCTATGAATAGCCTGGAAAAAGTCACGAAACGTGCTGATGTAACAGTTGCCACAAAAATACAAATTGTCAACTCTATGGTGTTTCCAGTGACTAGTGTCCAGTGTCCAGGAAAGCTGGACAGTGAAAAAACAGGATAGAAAGAACATCGATTCTATTGAAATGTGGTGTTGGAGTAGGTTTTTGTGAATGCCATGGATTGCCCAAAAGACAAACAAATGGATTTTGGAGCAAATTAAACCAAAGTGGTCTTTGGAAGGCCAGATGACTCAAATTAGATTAGCATAATATGGACACATAATTAGGAGGACTAATTCTCCGGGGAAGACACTAATGCTCGGAAAAGTCCAGGGAAAAGTGGATGAGGCAGACCAGCAGCTAGATGAATAGAGACCATAACAATGATAATGGAAGAACCATTAGAAAGGTTGTGGATTTTGGCAGAGGACAGGATGTTCTGGAAAAACTAGATTATTATTATTAATAATAATAATAATGATAATGCTGGTATTTGTTAAGCGCTTACTAGGTGCAGAGCACTGTTCTAAGCGCTGGGGTAGATTCGGGGTAATCAGGTTGTCCTACGTGAAGCTCACAGTCTTCATCCCCATTTTACAGATGAGGGAACTGAGGGACCGAGAAGTGAAGTTACTTTCCCATAGTCACACAGCTGACAAGTTGCAGAGTGGGGTTCGAACCCATGACCTCTGACTCCCAAGCCCGGGCTCTTTCCAATTAAAGTTACTATTATTATTATTGTATTTGTTAAGCGCTTACTTTGTGCCAGTCACTCTCTTAAACTCTGGGGTAGATACAAGATGATCGGGTTGAATAAAGTACCCGCCCACGGATGAGGGAACTGAGGGACAGAGAAGGAAGTTGGCCTGCCCAAGGTCACACAGCAGAGAAGCAGTGTGGCTTAGTGAAAAGAGCACAGGCCTGGGAGTCAGAGGATGTGGGTTCTAATCCCGGCTCCACCACTTATCTGTCGTGTGACCTTGGGCAAGCCACTTAACTTCTCTGTGCCTCAGTTCCCTCATCTGTAAAATGGGGATTAAGACTGTGAGCCCCATGTGGGACAACCTGATTACCTTGTATCTACCCCAGCACTTAGAACAGTGCTCTGCACATAGTAAGCATTTAACAAATACCAGTATTATTATTGTTATTACTCAGTTGTCGCATGTAGGGCTTGCAGTCTTAATCCACATTTCACAGATGAGGTAACTGAGGCACAGAGAAGTTAAGTGGTTTGCCCAAGCTCACACAGCTGACAAATGGCAGAGTCGGGATTAGAGCACATGTCCTCTGACTCCCAGGCCCGGGCTCTTTCCACTGAGCTATGCTGCTTCTCTGATGCCGATCCCTCACTCACATCCTTCCTCTGGCCTGGAACACCCACCCCCCACTCACATCCGACAGACAGTGACTCTCCCCCTGCTTCAAAGCCTTACTGAAGGCCCATCTCTTCCAAGAAGCCTTCCTTGACCAAGCCCTCTCTTCCTCTTCTCCCACTCCCTTCTGCGTCACCCTGACTTACTCCCTTTATTCATCCCCCACTCCCAGCTCCATAGCACTTATGTCCATATCTGTCATTTACTTATTTCTATTAAAGTCTGTCTCCCCCTCTAGACGTGTCTTGTTTATTCTTCTATTGTACTTCCCCAAGGACCCAGTACAGTGCTCCGCACACAGCAAGTGCTCAACAAATACAGTTGAATGAAAGCGCTTAACAAATACCGTTATTACTATTATTATCATTACACGGGATTCGAACCCGGGAACTCGGGCTTTGAGGCCCGCGGCTCTTCCACCGCGTCACGCTGCCTACACTTGTCTGCCGCGTGACCTCGGGCGAGCCACTTCATTTTTCTCTGCCTCAGTTCCCTCTTCTAGAAAACGGGGATTAAGCCTGGGAATCCTGTGTGGGACTGGGACTGTGTCTAACCCAATTACCTTGCATTTTAACCCAGCGCTTAGTACAATGTCTGGTACATAATAAACTCTTAACAAATACCACTATTATTATTATTATTGTCGACCTTCCCCTAGTTCCTCATTGGTCCTGCTCCTCGTGGCTCTGGGATCTTTTCCCCTTTCACCCCTCAGGACTCTGAGACAGCCTCCCCTGAGCTTTGCCAAGGGTTCGAGGGGTTCCGCTGGGTGTGTTTGTGCTGATTTCTGAGGCCTAGAATGGTCCCAGGGAACACTCCTTGTACAACTGAGACAGTTTGTCTTTCCCTCCCTCTCTCTTCTTCCTTACTTCCTTCTCTCCCTGCCTGAGCAGTCCTAGGCCCCGGTTTCCAGCCAGGTGGGGCTGTGCCACTCTGAGCAATGGCTGCCTTTCCCTTGGGAGGGCCATCTGGTTCTCTCTCCCCAGCCCAGCCATGACAGCGTTTCTTCCACAGAGAAAGTCCACGCGCAGTTCATCCTTAAATCAAAGGGGCCTGAGAATGTTCCCGGCCCCTCTGCTCCGGCCCCGATGAAAGCGAGACCGGCAGCGTGGGTGTTTCGGCTAATCGGAAGCTCTCCTGGAGACCCCGGTCCTTTCCCGTCTGTCTCTGCCTGTGCTGCTGCCGTGACTCTGCCTTTAATCACAACCTTCAAACGCCGAGGTCCGCTTCCAAAGCCGCCGGCCGGTCGTCCGCTCTCCGTGACGCGGCCTGCGAAATCTCCTCTGGCAAAGCTTTCGTTCATCTCGTTTTTATTGCCAGCGAGGGAGTGAGGGGATGGGGCTCTCACGATGTAACAGGGGTGCATTTTGGTGTTGTGTGAGAAGGGGCGCTGATTGGGTCATGGTGGGGTTCAGACAACCCTGAGATTCCCTCCGGGTTCTGTCACTCTGTTGCCAGGGTTTTGACCGAGGGCCGGTCCTCTACCACTACAGATAAATCTCAATTGTCCCTCCCATAGTGATCTGTGAACATTTCAATCGAGGTGGAGAGGAAGCGGTTTGGGGGCTTCCCTCGCCTTCTTCCTGCCAATTTCTCTGGAAACAAGGATTGGGGTTCAGTAAGCCTGGAGGAGACAGGGCAGTGACAAACAGGATCTGAACCGAAAAGGCAGCACGCCCTAATGGATAGACCACGGACCTGGGAGTCAGAAGGACTCGGACTTTAATCCTGACTCCTCCCCTTGCCTGCTGTGTGACCTTGAGAAAGATGCTTCACTTCTCTGGCTCTCAGTTACCTCATCTGTAAAATGGGGATTGCACTGTGAGCCCCAGGTGGGACAGGGACTCTGCCCCACCTGATCAACTTGCATCTACCCCATTGCTTAGAACAGTGCCTGGCATTCATTCATGCAGTCAGTCAGTCGTATTTATTGAGCTCTTACCATGTGCAGAGCGCTATACTAAGTCCTTGGAAAGTTCAGTTCAGCAATAAAGAGACTTTATTGCCCACACTGGGCTTACAGTCTAGAAGGGGGAAGACAGATGTTAAAACAAGTAAACGGCCATCATTATAAATAAATAGAATTCTAGGTATATACGTATATACATAATTGCTGTGGGGCGGGGAGAGGGGGGAAGAGCAAAGGCAAGCGAATGCATCTACCGATTCTGTTGTATTATATGCTCCCAAGGGCTTAATACAGTGTTTAATACGGTAAGCACTCATAAATCCCTTTAATTAACTGACTGATTTGAATTGCAGCTGGCTGTCCCATTGTTACCAGACTCTATCTGAACATCTCCCACAGTGCTCTGCCAGCCCATACCCCGTGAACTAGTCCAGGGTCATCTGCAAAGTTTGCTGGAACTGCAGCACGTAGCTCTAATTTATTTATTTCTATTAATGCCCATCTCTCCGTCTGGACTGTAAGCTCTTTGGGGGCAGGGAACATGTCTACCAACTCTGTTAGATTGGACTTCCCAAGCGCTTAACACAATGCTCTGTAAACAGTAAGTGCTCAAGGAATACGATTGATTGATAGCAGAGCAGCAAAGGAACCGTACAATGCTCAACACTCAAATACTTATTGATTAGCTGAGGAGCTTCCAGCAAGGTCACCAGTCAGTTGTATTTATTGAGCACTTACTGTCTGCAGAGCACTGTACTAACTAATAATGATGGTATTTGTTAAATGCTTACTATGTGCCAAGCACTGTTCTAAGCGTTGGATGCCTATCAGAGAAGCAGCGCGGCTCAGTAGAAAGAGCCCGGGCTTGGGAATCAGAGGTCATAGGTTCTAATCCCGGCCCCGCTGCTTGTCAGCTGGGTGACTTTGGGTAAGTACTTCACTTCTCTGGGCCTCAGTTCCCTCATCTGTAAAATGGGAGTTAAGACTGTGAGCCCCACGTGGGACAACCTGATCACCTTGTATTCCCCCAGTGCTTAGAACAGTGCTTTGCACATAGTAAGTGTTTAACAAATACCATCATTATTAAAGAAGCAGCATGGCTCAGTGGAAAGAGCCCAAGCTTGGGAGTCAGAGGTCATAGGTTCGAATCCCGGCTTTGCCACTTGTCAGCTGTGTGACTGTGGGCAAGTCACTTCACTTCTCTGTGCCTCAGTTACCTCATCTGTAAAATGGGGATTAACTGCGAGCCTCACGTGGGACAACCTGATTACCCTATATCTACCCCAGCGCTTAAGAACACTGCTCTGCACATAGTAAGTGCTTAACAAATACCAACATGATTATTATTATTATGCCTGGGAATATATAGCATAACAACATAACAGACACATTCCCTGCCCTCAGAGAGCTTTCAGTCTAGAGGGAGAAACAGAAAATGATATAAATAAATAAAATCACAGATATGCAAATCCAGGCTGTGGGACTGGGAGGGGGCGTGAATAAAGGAAGCAAGTCAAGGTGAAGCAGAAGGGAGTAGGAGGAGAGGAAAGAAGCAAGTCAAGGTGAAGCAGAAGGGAGTAGGAGGAGAGGAAAGGAGGGCTTCGTCAGGGAAGACCTGTTGGAGGAGATGTGCTTTCAATAAGGCTATGAAGCGGGGGAGAGTAATTGCCTGTCGGATATGAGGAGGGAGGGCGTTTCAGGACAGAGGGAGGATGTGGACGAGAGGTTGGCGGCGAAATGGATGAGATCGAGGTACAGTGAGAGGGTTGGCATTAGAGGAGTGAAGTTTGTGGGCTAGGTTTTAGGAGGAGAGTAGTGAGGTGAAGTTGGAGGGGGGTGGGCGACTGAGTGCTTTAAAGCCCGTGGTAAAAGGTTTCTGGTTGATGCAGACGTGAATGGGCAACCACTGGAGGTTGTTGAGGATTGGGGAAACATGGCCTGAATGTTTCTGTAGAAAAATGATCCAGGCAGCAGAGTGAAGTATGGACTGGAGTTGGGAGAGATAGGAAGGAGGCTGATACGGTAGTCAATGAAGTATCAGATAAGTGCTGGATTAACATGGTAGTTTGGATGGAGAGGAAGGGGCTGTTTTTAGCAAGGTTGTGAAGGTCGAACCAGCAGGAATTAGTGATGGCTTGAATATGTGGGTTGAATGAGAGAGGGGAATCAAGGATAACACCAAGGTTGCGACTTGCGGGACAGGAAGGATGGTGTTGCCATCTACAGTGTTGGGAAAGTCAAGAAAGGGCAGAGTTTGGGTGGGAAGAGGAGGAGTTCTGTTTTAGATATGCTAACTTTGAGGTGATGGCGGGACATCCGCGTAGTGACGTCTTGAAGGTAGGAGGAAATGCAACCCCTCAGAAAGGGAGAGAGACCAGGACTGTTAGATTAACAAAACCCTACTGATTTTTCAGTCTTTCAGCAAATCTCTAATGTTCCAGACAAAAGGACAAATAAATCGGGCTGTGTACATAATGAATCCTCACCCAAACTGGAGGGAATTAAACTCTCCTAGATGATTGTTAGTGGCCAGTTCTAAATAGGCAATCCTAGATGAGTATTGAGCAGCTCCTGGGAAAGTCTCGACAATTTCTAGTTGGGGTAGAACTAGCCGGTGAATGCTCCCTAGGTGTGCTGCCCTGTGCTAATCACTTGGGTTGTATAAAACCAGCAAGGGATACAGTCCCTGCCACCACAGAGTCTGAAATGAGAGTTTCCTAATTTTAAAAAGGGGAAACTGAGGCTCAGGGTAATTAAGATACGATCATCATCCCGTGCTTACTGAACCCCTCTCTCTCCCTCTTTTCTGTTCCCCTTCAAGGACATTCAAGGACACGCTGCCAGCTGTTCCTCATTTCTGTTTGTCAGAAGCATTTGTTCTGAGAAAAGGAAAATGAATCAAGGCTGGCGACAGGGAAGAGATCCCGTCTCTGCTGTTTCACTTGGCAAATGTTCCCAAGCCCAGCGTAGTCACCAAGAGGGGATTGGAGAGGCAGGAATTTGGGGAGACACTGTCGTAGATGGGAGGTGATCTCCAGTGTGGGAGGAGGAGCCGGGGAGGAAGCGAGGAGGGAAAAAGGGAAAATAATAATAATAATTACAGTGCTTGTTAAATTCTGTGTGCCAAGCACTGTTCTAGGTGCTGGGGAGGATGCAACTTAATCAATTTAGACACAGTCCCTGACCCACATGGGGCTCATAGTTTAGGTAGGATGGAGTAGGATTTAATCCCCATTTTACAGAAGAGGTAACTGAGGCACAGAGAAGTGAAGTGATTTGCCCATGGCAGAGCCGGTATTAGAACCCAGGTCCTCTGACTCCCGGTCCAGGAGCTTTCCACTAGGCCACGCTGCTTCTCCATTTGGGATGAGGTGAGGAGAATTCAGAGAGCGCGAAACTGAAGAAAGGAGAAACGGGAGCCTCGTGCTAACGGACTCCGCTAGAGATCCAGCCACTCGGAATGAATCAATCCACTAATAAGAAGCAGTGTGTTCTAGTGGAAAGAACTCAGACCTGGGAGACAGAGAACCGGTCCTAATCCTGGCTCCACCACTTGTCTGCCATATGACTTTGGAAAGTCGCTTCACTTCTCTGTGCCTCAGTTCCCTCGTTTGCAAAATGGGGATTCAATACCTGTTTTCCCTAGACTGTGAGTCCCTCTGCGGGAGCTGATTATGCTGTATCTACCCCAGCGTTTAATAAAGTGCTTGGCATGTAGTAGGCACTTAATAAAAACCACAATCATTAATTATAATTAATATTTATTGAGCATTTACTGTGGGATTTGCATGGCTCAGTGGAAGGAGAGCGGGCTTGGGAATCGGAGGACGTGGGTTCTAATTCCGGCTCCGACGGTTGGCTGCTGTGTGACCTCGGGCAAACCACTTAACTTCTCTGTGCCTCAGTTACCTCATCTGTAAAATGGGGATGAAGACTTTGAGCCCCACGTAGGACGACCTGATTACCTTGTATCTGCCCCAGAGCTTAGAACAGTGCTTGGCACGTAGTAAGCACTTAACAAATACCGTCATTAATATTACTTGGGAGAATACTGTCCCCCTCAGGTGGGGGCTGCTTCCCCCCCCACCTCCAGTGCCTTCCCTGCTTCCTTTCCTTTAGGCTGTCATGGATGAGTTCAGAGAGGTTCACAGGTTGAGAGTGTAGGCCTGGTAGTCAGGTACGCAACCTGGTCTGCTGAAAGACCTTGGGCAAGTCACTTAACTCCTCTGGGCCTTGGTTTCCTCATCTGAAAAATGGGGTTTAATCAACCAACCGATCAGTCTTATTTATGGAGCGCTTACTGGGTACAGAGCCCTGTCCTGAGCACTCGCGAATGATCACTGTCATAATGTTGGTAGACACAATTCATTCATTCAATCGTATTTATTGAGCGCTTACTCTTGTGCAGAGTACTGTACTAAGGGTTTGGGAGAGGACAATAGAATAAACAGGTACATTTCTGCCTACAGTGAGCTCACATTCTAGAGGGGGAGACAGACATTAATATAAATAAATAAATTACAGCTATGTACATCTGTGCTGTGGAGATGGGAGGGAAGATGAATGAAGAAGCAAGTAAGGGCGGCACAGAAGGGAGTGGGAGAAGAGGAGAGGAGGGCACAGTCAGGGAAGGCTTCTTGGAGGAGATGCGCCTTTGATAAGATTTTGAAGTAGGGAGAACAATCTGTTGCCGAATTGTACATTCCAAGCACTTAGTACAGTGCTCTGCACATAGTAAGCGCTCAATGAATACTATTGAATGAATGATGAGCAATTATCTGTCTGCTATTAGGACGGAGGGCCTTCCAGGACAGAAGAAGGATGTGGGCCAGAGGTCCTGCCCACACGGACCTTTCAGTCTGCAGGACCTCCGAGTGGCTCCACAACCTGCCGGGCTCATGGTTTGCACCATGCTGCTGAGGCTTCTCGGTAACAGCTACCCACAAATGGGCAGGGCCGGGGGGAGAAACACCCCCACGCAGCCGCCAGTGCCATGGAAGTGCTTGGGGGCACCCTGCAGTGGAGGGAGGACACTCTGTTCTCCCTCTTTCCTGGGGGGAATTTAGAGGCCTGAGAAGAGAAGGTCTAAAGAACAATAAAAAAATGTTTAAAAAACAAAACCAGGGAGTGTGAGCAGAAGTGTGAAGAGCTCAGGCCTGGGAGTCAGATGACACAGGTTCGAGTCACACACCAGCCTGCTGGGTGACATCTGTATCTTCATCTGTAAAATGGGGATAGGACACATCGTGAGGCTCTTGAAGGACAGAGACTGTGTCGTAATCTTGCAATTAGCTCAGAGCTTGGCACATACAGAGTGCTTAATTATTGCCATCAGAAAAACAAACGTGTTTGGAACAGAATGGAAAATTTGGACTATAGAGTGACCGTAAGCTCTTTGTGGGCAAGGAATTAGAGAAGTAGTGTGACTCAGTGGAAAGAGCCCGGGCTTGGGAGTCAGAAGTGATGGGTTCGAATCCCGGCTCTGCCACTTGGCAGCTGTGTGACTGTGGGCAAGTCACTTAACTTCTCTGTGCCTCAGTTCCCCCATCTGTAAAATGTGGATTAAGACTGTGAGCCTCATGTGGGACAACCTGATTGCCTCGTATACCTCAGTGCTTAGAACAGTGCTCTGCACATAGTAAGAGCTTAACAAATAACACTGTTATTATTAACATGTCTCTTGGCAGGGAATGTGTCTGTTACATTGTTATACTCTCCCAAGGTGCGTAGTCCCCTCTCAGGGTCACACCTGCAGAGTTTCCAGTTCTCTACCAGTCTCGATTACAGGAAGGAGAGTCAAACAGAGGCCTATCCATTCCATTCCGAGCTTGGCCAGTGGCTAGCGAGTGGCAGGCCATCTGCTACGAGTCAAAGCTCAGCTGTGCTGAGCAGCAGCAGCATGGGAGAGAGTCGAGGGGGGAGACTCAAGTTGACTGCACGGAAGGAGGCAATGGTCAACTGCTTCCATATATTTACCAAGAAAACTCTATGGTTACACTAGCAGAACGACTGCTGATGGAAGCGGGATGCTCTGGGAGAGATGTATCCATGGTGTCTCTATGGGTCGGAGACGAGTCGTCGGCATAAGACAAGGCGCTTAATACAGTGATCTGCTCACAGTAAGTGCTCAATAAATACGATTGACTACCAACTCTTTTATACTACAGTCAACCAAACACAGTACAGTACCCTGCACACATTATATGCAGAGTAAGTGCTCAATAAATACCATTGATTGATGGATCGATTGATTAGGGTTTTCTGGGGTTGAAAACAAGTCAGGCTCTGGGGCCGATGTGGCAGAACCAGCCCTGCGGCTGTGGCTTTCATGCTGTCGACTGGTCATTTAATGGCCACGCTTTTAAAAATCTGCAAATTGCTAGTAAGTTCTTTGTAAAATAATTAGTGACTGAATACATTACTATTCAATAGAACGAAATGAAAAGAGATGGGTGACCAGAACTACCTCTATTCATTTCTTAAAGGCACACTGTTATTGAGTGGGACTTTCATTCATTCATTTAATTGTATTTATTGAACCCTTACTGTGTACAAAGCACTGTACTGAGCGCTTGGGAGAGTATAATACACCAACAGCCTGACACATTCTCTGCCCTCATTGAGCTCACAGTCTACAGGGGGAGAGAGACATTAATATACATGAATAAATAAATTACAGATATATACATATGTGTTGTGGGGCTGGGAGGATGAATGAAGGGAGCATGTTGGGGTAGTGCAGAAGGTAGAGCTTGGAAGAGTACAATACTACAATAAACAGACACGTTCCCTGCCCACTACGAGCTTACAGTCTAGAGCTGGGAGGAAACGGGCATTAATATTAGTAAATCAATTACGGATTTGTGCCTAAGGGCTGTGGGGCTGGGCGGGGGGGGGGGGGGGGAGGGGGCGGTGAGGGACAAAGGGAGCAAGTCAGGGCGACACAGAAGGGAGTGGGAGAAGAGGAAAGGGGAACTTAGTCAGGGAAGGCCTCTTGGAGGAAATGTCCCCTCAGTAAGACTTTGAAGGGAGGGAGAGTCATTGTCTGTTGGATTTGAGGAGAGAGGTGTTTCCAGGCCAGAGGCAGAATGTGGTTTAGAAGTCGGCAGAGAGATAGATAAGATCAAGTCACAGTGATAAGGTTAGCATTAGAGGAGCAAAGTGTGCAGTCTGAATGTAGTAGGAGAGTAGTGAGGCGAGGTAGGAAGGGGAAAGGAGATTGACTGCTTTGAAGCTAATAGTAAGGAGTTTTTGTTTGATGAGGAGGCAGTTGGGCAACCAATGGAGTTTTTTGAGGAGTGGGAACACATGCCTTGAACTTTATTGTAGACGGGGAGATGGGAGAGAAAGGGGAGGAGATAGAGAGAGAGGAAGATGGGGGAGAGAGGGGAGGGAGATGAGTGAGAGGAGAAATGGGAGAGCAGGAAGAGGGAGAGACAGGAGAAAAGGGGAAAGATGAGAAAAAGGAGAGGGAAGAGAGGAGGGAGAGCAGACCTAAACACAACCCTCTATCCATCACATCCACACCCCCACAACCTGGCTTACTTTACATCTACCTCACAAACTTGGCTTTATGGCACTCAGCTCTCTCCCTTCAACTTTACCTAGCTTATCTACTACCTCCCAGCCCACACATTTCACTCTTCTAAAACCACTCACTGTACCTTGATCTTGTTACCAACACCCCCTCCTATCTCTGGCCTGGAACTCCATCCCTCTTCCTAACGGACAGGTCGTGGACAGGTCGTCGCTCTCCCCCCTTTCAAAGCCTTATCAAAATCCTACCACCAAGAGGCCTCCCCGGATTAAGCTCTCTTTTCCCCTACCCCCTCTCCCTTCTGCGTCACCTCTGCGCTCGGATCCGTTCCCTTGAAACACTTGATGTTTATCCCACTTTCAGGCCCACGGCCCTTATGTACAGCTCCTTATACTCTGCCATTTCCCTTATCGGCTAGTCTTTTAAATGTCTGTCTCTCCCTCTAGACTGTAAGATCTTCTCCTACTAGGATCCAGCTTATATTCTTTGTTTCCAAGTTCACCTTTCCGCTGTGTCTCATTCTCGGCTCTCCCACCTCAAACCCCTCGCTTCTGCCCCTTCCTTATGCTCAATATTCCCTCCCCTATCTAATCTGTCTGAACAGAGTTCTCCTCATCTTCCAAATCCTCCTGAAATCCCACCTTCTCCTGGAGGCCCTCCCTGATTGATCTCCCTCAGTCAAATCCTCCCAACCCAGTGTTTCTAAATCTCACAGCTGCGTCTAGCAAATTTGAGGGTATTGATTTCCATACTTTGCTATGTGAGCATTGATTCATTTAACTAGCCAGCCTACCATTCTCATCTCATCAAGCAGTGTGGCTTAATGGAAAGAGCACGGGCTTGGGAGTCAGAGGACGTGGGCTCTAATCCCAGCTCCGCCACATGCCTGCTGTGTGACCTTGGGCAAGCCACTTAACTTCTCTGTGCCTCAGTTCCCTCATCTGTAAAATGGGGATTAAGACTGTGAGCCCCACGTGGGACAACCTGATTACCTTGATTCTACCCCATTGCTTAGAACAATGCTTGGCACATAGTAAGTCCTTAACAAATACCATTATTATTATCATTATTCCCATTTCTAAATTATTCTGTGACTGTCTCTACTCTTAGTTTATAAACTCCTAGAGGGCAGGGATTGTGTTTTCTACCTCTCGTGCCCTCTCCCAAGCTGTTTCAAATCGAAGCCAGGAGAGGCAGCATGGTCTAGTGGAAAGAACAGGCAACTAAGAAGTGCGAGGCTTGAGTTCTAGTGTCAACTCTGCCATGAGTCTGCTGCAGTGACCTTGGATAATGAATCAATCAGTGGTATTTACTGATCACTTATTATGTGCCCTATACTAAGCATTTAGGAGAGTACAATCCAACAGAATTGGTAGACATGTTCCCTGCCCATAAGGAGTTTACAGTCCAGAGAGTAAGTCACTTGACCTTTCTGGGCCTCAGTTTCCTCATATGTAAAGTGAGGATAAAGTACCGACTCTTCGTACTGAAAAAGCAGCGTGGCTCAGTGGAAAGAGCATGGGCTTGGGAATCAGAGGACTTGGGTTCTAAACCCAGCTCCACCACTTGTCTGCTGTGTGACCTTGGGCAATCCACTTAACTTCTCTGTGCCTCAGTTACCTCATCTGTAAAATGGGGATTAAACTGTGACCCTCATGTGGGGCAACCTGATGACACTCTATCTATCCCAGAGCTTAGAACAGTGCTCAGCAAAGTGCTTAACAAATACCATAATTATTATTATTACCTGTTATATTACAAGACCAGTTGGGAATAAGAACTGTCCCATCCAGTTATCTTTATCTAGCAGATGGCTTGGCACAAAGTGAGCACCACTGACGTCCTACTCACGCCTCCCACGTCTCCTGCTTCCCAACCACCGGTACAGTGCTCTATACTTAGTGAGTACTCACTCAGGCAGCACGGTCTAGTGGAAAGAGCACAGTCCTGAGGGGCAGAGGACCCAACTTCTAATCTCATCTCCACAACTTGTCTGCTGTGTGACTTTGGGCAAGTCACTGAATCAATCAACCGTATTCATTGAGCACTTACTATATGTAGAGCATAGAAGCAGCGTGGCTCAGTGGAAAGAGCACGGGCTTGGGAGTCAGAGGTCACGGGTTCGAATCCCAGCTCTGCCACTTGCCAGCTGTGTGACTGTGGGCAAGTCACTTCACTTCTCTGTGCCTCAGTTACCTCATCCGTAAAATGGGGATGAAGACTGTGAGCCTCACATGGGACAACCTGATAACCCTGTATCTACCCCAGCACTTAGAACAGTGCTCTGCACATAGTAAGCGCTTAACAAATACCAACATTATTATTAGAGCACTGAACTGAGGGTTTGGGAGAGTACAATACAGCAGAATTATCAGACACATCCCCTGCCCATAACGAGCTCTTCTCTGGGTCTCAGTTTCCTCATTTATATAATGGTGATTAATTACTCATTCTACATCCTCCACAGACTGTGAGCTCAAGGTAGGACAGAGATTGTGTCTGAGCTGATTTTCTCGTGTCTATTCTAGTACTTAATACATTGCTTGGCACATAGTAAAATGCTGAACACATATCGCTATTTTGATTATGATTATCATTTCTTCTCTCCATTTAATGGACTCTTATAATTAATTTCTTTTATCAAATAATCAGTAATATTCATTGAGCATATACAGGGTGCTGAGTCTTGGGATATTTTTCTATAAAAAAGCTCAGTCCATGATTCTCCACTCCCCAAAACCCTCCAGTGGTTGCCTATCCACCTCTGCCTCACTCAGAAACTCCTTACAATTGATATATTTCAACTCCGGCTCTCTCCTGTACCCCCTCCGATCTGGCTTCCGATCCCTCCACTCTTCCAAGACTGCTCTCTCGAAGGTCACCCAAGACCTCCTTCTTGCCAAATCCAATGGCTCCTACTCTATCCTAATCCTCCTCGACCTCTCAGCTGCCTTTGACACTGTCAACCATCCCCTTCTGTTTCACACCTTATCTCACCTTGGCTTCACAGACTCCATCTTCTCCCGGTTCTCCTCTTATCTTCTGGCCGGTCATTCTCGGTCTCCTTCACAGGTTCCTCCTTCCCCTCCCATCCTCTAACCGTTGGAGTTCCTCATGGGTCAGTTCTTGGCCCTCTTTTGTTCTCCATGTACACTCCCTCCCTCGGTGAACTCATCCGCTCTAACGGCTTCAACTATCATCTCTATGCAGACGACACACAGATCTACATCTCTGTCCCATCCTCTCCCCCTCCCTTCAGGCTCATATCTCTTCCTGACTCCGGGACGTCTCCACCTGGATGTCTGCCCGCCGCCTAAAACTCATCATGTCCAAAACTGAGCTCCTCATCTTGCCTCCCAAGCCCTGTCCTCTTCCTGACTTCCCTGTCACCGTGGATGGTACGACCATCCTTCCCGTCTCTCAAGCCCGCAACCTCGGTGTCATCTTGCATCTACCTCATTGCTTAGAACAGAGTCTGGCACTTAACAAATAGCATAAAAAAAAGCTTCCTGGCTATAAATATATGATGGTAAGGTCATCACTGAGAACTGTCTCTTCTTATTATGATGCCCTGTTTCTGTTAACAAATCTGAGTTAATTTTTTTCCTCAGCCCCGTGGAAGTTTATTCCAACTGGAATCTTACACTACTCTTCTAGTGACAGGCACAGAGGTCCTGTTTGTTCAGAGCTGGTTGTTTGAATCGTTCCTTGTGGGATAATGAGAACATTGTTTCATTGTGTCTATTGCTAAGAGATGCAACATGTCCTAAAGTAGGTCATGTTGTCTGTGGAGGCTAGCTAGAGCTTTTACCAAGCGTTTATTTTCCCCAGTTGCTCCAGTATTTCATTTAACCAAATCCAATGGCTTGCATTCCTGTTATCCCAGAAAACCTGGACTGGGGATCTCTTAGGATAATGGAGATGAGAGCTCTAATTAAGGAAATGGTCTGCCTATCTGGATAGTGTCATTTGGGATTATAAGGGTCAAGAGTTAAAGCAACTCTCTCCTTCCTTGTTAATTTTTCTGCTCTATCCCAGCCCTCGTAATCAATCGGCAACATTTACTGAGCACTTTGTTGCAGATCACTGTACTGAGTGCTTGACTATGATATGTTAGTTTCTACATATATTTATTAATATGCACATATATGTGTTCTTTGGTCTATCTATGTGTGGAGAACAAGTGCATGCATTGCTATCTATCCATTTATACACATACATATATGTGTGTGTACATAATATATATAACAGTGATATTCCTTAAGCACTTACTATGTGCCAAGCACTGTTCTATGTACTGAGATAGATACAAGGTAATCAGGTTGTCCCGCATGGGGCTCAAAGTCTTAATCCCCATTTTACAGATGAAGGAACTGAGGCCCAGAGAAGTGAAGTGATTTGCCCAAAGTCACACAGCTGATAAGTGGAGGAGCCGGGATTAGAACCCATGACCTCTGACTCCCAAGCCTGTGCTCTTTCCATTAAGCCACACTACTTCAAAAAAGAGAAAAAGCAAAACTATATACTTATATATGTATATACATGCAATGTATATTTTTGATACATATTTCGTATTTCTTAAATTTTCTTTTTTCTCTTTTTACTGCTTTGTTTTTCTTGTCTTTGCAGAAAAGTAAAAAAGACTCTTCTGACCCTTTATAAGCCAACACGAATATCATATATCCCACCCAGAGATGGGTCACACAATGGGTGGAGGTGCAATAAACAGTGTCCGCCGCTCAGCGGGTCTCAGAGGTCTTCTAACCTGGAACCACAAACTGCACCCATTCTCCCTACCTGTCATCTCTCATTGTGCTGCCATTGGTTACGGAGGGCACGAGGGTGTGGATGGCTCAATGCAAACCATCACCTCTATTGCAAAAGGAATTCAAGCCCATATCCTCTAAAAATAATAATAATTATGGTGGTTCATTATTACTAGCATTATTATTGTTATGGTACTTGTTAAGCAGTTACTATGTGCCAGGCACTGTACTAAGCGCTGGGTGGATACAAGCAAATCAGATTGGACACAGTCCCTGTCCCAAGTGGGGCTCACAGCCTCAATCCCCATTTTACAGAGGAGGTAACTGAAGCACAAAGAAGCAAAGTGCCTTGCCCAAGGTCACACAGCAGAGAAGTGGCGGAGCCGGGATTAGAACCTATGACCTTCTGAATTCCAGGCCCGTGCTCTATCCGCTACTCCATGCTGCTTCTCTGACTCATGATTACCTAGAATCTTGTTGAATTTATGCTTATTCTTATTATCATTATTACTACTACTAATAATATTGATAATATACTTTAAGTACTTACTGTGTGTCAAGCACTGTACCGAATGTAGGAGTGAATACAAGATAACCAGTCCCACATGGGGCTCACAGTCTAAGTAGAAGGGAGAACAGGTATTGAATTTATATCTTGCAGCTGAGGGAACTGAGGCACAGGGTATTTAAGTACCTTGTCCAAAGTCACACAGCAGACAAGTGGTGGAGCCGGGATAAGGGTCTAAGTCCTCTGACACCTGGGCCTTATCTACTAGGCCTCACTGCTTCTCATGCTGTTTCTGTTCTAAATTTGAAAAGGCCTCACTCTGCTGACCGTGTTTGAGTTCTTCCTAGGCTGACGCAAGGATTGATGGGAATACCTATCAAGCGGCATGGATACAGGACAGGCTTTTTCTAATAATAATAATAATAATGTGGTATTTGTTCATTTCTTACTACGTGCCAGGCAGTGTACTAAAAACTGGGGTGGATACAAGCAAATCGGTTAGACTCAGTTCCTTTCCTCCCAGGGGCTCACGGTCTTAATCCCCACTTTACCGATGAGGTAACTGAGGCCCAGAGAAGTGAAGTAATTTGCCTGAGGCCACACAGCAGTCAAGTGGTGGAGCTGGGATTAGAACCCATGATCTTCTGACTCCCAGGTTCATGCTGTATCCACTACACCTCGGTGGGGAGATCATGCTGTTTAAATCTTTTCTAGGCTGGAGCAGGAGCCGATTAAAATTATAGGGTGTGTTTTAATGTGCTTCAGTTTCCTCATCTGTAAAAGTGTGAATTACATCCTACTCCTTCCTACCTAGACTGTGACCTCCATCTGGGAATGGGACTGTGTCCAAACTGATAACCTTGTAGATACCCAAGTGCTTAGAACAGTACTCAGCACATAGAAAGCATTAACAAATACCCTAATTATAATTAATATAATAATTATAAGAGAATTGAAGTCTATATCAAATGTTGGTGTTGGACATCTGGTCTGGCTGGCTTTATTGGACACCCAATCTGAGAGGAACCAGTCAGATAAGCTTCTGATTGACTTTGTTTGTTCCCCCCGCCTCAGTCCCGCACCACTTAGGTCCCTATCTGAAATTTATTTATATTAATGTCTGCCTCCCCCTCTAGACTGTAAGCTTGTTGTGGGCAGGGAATGTGTCTGTCTAGTGTTGCGTGGTAATCTCCCAAGTATTTAGTAAAGTGCTCTGCACACAGTAAACACTCAATAAATACGACAGTGAATGAATAAATAAATATGACTGATTGATTGATTTTTAGCTAGAGTTTGGGGTCTTTCTTCCCAGCATACAAAGTTCAACGGCAAAAATGGTCTTTGGGTTTTTGAGGCAATAGCACATGGAGACCGGATCAGTTGTTCCTCATCCTCAATTGAGAAAAAACAAGGAATTGTCCTCGACTTGCACCAGGGGATCTATTAGCCATGAGAGGAAAATGGTCCTCATTGCTTAGTTTGGAGCGCGAGAATGAGCTACCAAGAAAGATTTGGGTTAATTTAGGATAGGCACCCTAAGTATGATTCAGTAATTTCCAATTTAATCCATTGTTCAGACAATTGGTGGACAGTCAAAATTAAGTTCCATCTCTCCTCTGTCAAATGTAAATGGTCATAATCCCTGTAAATTGTGAAGTAATTGATTTAGTGGGAAGAGTAATTAACATTCACTAAAAATAATTGAAGCAATGGTAGGTTAACTAAAGAACTATTCAAGGGGTCACTAGTATGTGCCAGAGAATGCTGTTTGTTCTTAGGCCAGAAGACCATTCATTCATTCAATTGTACTTATTGTGTGCTTACTGTGTGCAGAGCACTGTCCTAAGCGCTTGAGAAGTACAATCATGAGTGCTATTTTCACAGATGAAGATGGTAGGAAAAATTCCACCTATTTAGCACACGTTGCTGTTCTACACTCTAAACTCAGTGTGGGCATGGAAGGTGTCTACCAATTCTGCTGTATTGTACTCTCCCAAGGGTTTAGTACAGTGTTCTCCACACAGAAAGCGCTCCATAAATACTATTGATGGATTGGAATGGGTGACCCGATGAAAAGAAAGGGCTGCCGTTTTAGAACTGGCAAGAATTAATAACATTTTTCTAATACAGTCAGATCTGCTATAACATTATTACTAATGGCATTTGTTAAGCGGTTACGATGGGTCAAACTCTGTTTTAGGCTCTGGGGAAGATACAAGTTAATCAGGTTGGACAGAGTCCCTTTCCCAGAAGGGCCCATTGTCTAAGTAAGAAAGAAAACAAGTGTTGAATCTCTTTGGCCACTCTAATCTCAGCTACTCCACTTGGCTCTGTGTCCTTGGGCAAGCCACTTAACCTCTCAGTGCCTCAGTTACCTCATCTGTAAAATAGGGATTAAGACTGTGAGCCCCACGTGGAACAACCTGATTACCTCGTATCTACCCCAGAACTTAGAACAGTACTTGACTTATAATAAGCGTTTAACAAATACCATAATTATTATTTTACAGATGAGGAAACTGAGGGACAGGGTGTTTTCATTACCCAGTTTGGCAGTACTCTCGTGAAAGAATTAGGGAAAATACTCCCTATAAAACTAGTCTGTCCTGGTATAGCATCGTCCAAAATGGGGTCAGGTAGATTTGACGTAGGATGAAATGGCTGTGGCTGTTGAGGTAATATTCATTCATTCAGTTGTATTTATTGAGAGCTTACTTTGTGCAGAGCACTGTGCTAAGCGTTTATGGCATGGGTGTCCCAAATTGATCAGGGAAAATCACTGGAAGGAGATAGAGCTGCTACTCCTGAGCATCTTTTCAGCTTTTCATGTGGGCCAGTTCTAGTTTTCATGACTAGTGGATGAGATTCCCACAGTAATTGGGAAGCAATGTGACCTAGTGGATAGAGCACAGGCCTGGGAGTCAGAATGACCTGGGTTCTAATCCTGGCTCCTCCCCATGTCTGTTGTTTGACTTTGGGCAAGTCATTTCACTTCTCTGGGCCTCAGTTACCTCATCTGTAAAATGGGGATTAAGACTCTGTAAACTCCATGCACGACAAGGACTGTGTTCAACCTGATTAGCAAAGTATTTATCCCAGCACTTAGTCCAGTGCCTGGACTAAGTAAGCACTTAACAAATATCACTAAAAAAAACCTAATGTAGATGATTCCCAAATTTACCTCTCCAACCTTGACCTCTCTCCTTCTCTGTAGTTTATTTCCTCCTGCCTCCAGGACATCTCTGCGTGAATATACTGCCAACACCTCAAAATTAACACATCCAAAACAGAACTCCTTATATTCCCAGTCATCCAATTCTCTCCTTGGCCCCCTCCAATCTGGCTTCCTCCCCTTTCACTTCACAGAAACTGCCCTCTTAAAAAGGGCAGTTTCTTTAAGGTCACCGACGATCTCCTTCTTGCCAAATCCAAAATCCTCTACTCCATCATTACCCTCTTCGGCCTCTTAGCTGCCTTTGACGCCGTGGACGGCCTCTTCTCGTGGAAACGTTATCCAACTTTGATTTCACTGACACTTCTCCTGGTTCTCTTCCTCTCTGATCGCTCATTCTCAGCCTCTTTTGAGGGCTCCTCATCTGCATCCTACCCCTTAACTGTGGGAGTCCTAACTCTGTTGCATTGTAGACTCAGAAGTGCTTAAGTAGTACAGTGCTCTGCACACAGTAAATGCTCAATAAATACCATTGATTAATTGATTGTAATAAATAATCTCTGGGCTTTTGAGATCTGATTCTTTACAAGGGCTGAATCTGAATTCCTTTGTCAGAGAGGAAGAAGCTAAGGGCAGGGATTGAGATCAAGTTACCTATCTCAAGCCTGACAACCCGACTTAAAAATCACACATTGCTCTGGTACTGATGCTCTTTGAAAGAAGTTTTTTAAGCACTTCTGTTTAAAATTGATTGTTTGATCCTTCCTCTAAATTATTTTAGTGTCAGTCTCTTTAACAGATTATAAACTTTTTGAGGACAGAAGTCACCTCCATCAACTCTTGCATTTTACTTTCCCACGTACCTGGTAAAATACTCTGCTCAAAATAGTCAGCACTTACTTTCCAATCTGTAATTTATTTATATATTATATATATATAATAGGTAGACATATACATTTGTGTATATATGTCTGTCCACCCCTCTAGATTGTAAACTCATTGTGGGCAGAGAATGTGTCTGTTTATTGTTATGGTGTTTTCACCCAAGTGCTTAGTACAGTGCTCTGCACACAGTAAGCACTAAATAAATGAATCAATGAATAAACAGTAAAGAACTCAATAGAGAAGCAGCATGGCTTAGTGGAAAGACCTCGGGCTTGGGAGTTAGAGGCTGTGGGTTCTAATCCTGGCTCCTTCACTTGTCAGCTGTGTGACTTTGGGCAAGCCACTTAACTTCTCTGTGCCTCAGTTACCTCATATGTAAAATGGGGATTGAGACTGAGTCCTACGTGGGACAACCTGATTACCTTGTATTCCCCCCCAGAGCTTAGAACAGTGCTTAGCACATAGTAATTGCTTAACAAATACCATCATTATTATTATTTAATATAAATGACTGATTGACTGACTGACCAAAATAGACTGTAAACTCATTGCGGGCAGGGAATATGTCTGTTGATTCTTTTGTACTCTCTCAAGTGCTCAGTACAGTGCGCTGCAGTGAGCAAGAGCTTAATAAATATGAACGACTGACTGAATGTCTGTAAACTCCTAGAGAGTAGGGATTGTGACTACTAACTCTACTGCATTCCCTAAGGAGATAAGATTCAGAAGATGTGGGTTCTAATCCCACCTCCACTGCTTGCCTGCTGTGGGATCTTGGGTAAGTCAATGATTTATAAAAGAATATAACTTTATTTATTTATATTGATGCCTGTTACTTGTATTGATGTCTCCCCCCGCTTCTAGACTGTGAGCCCACTGGGGGCAGGGATTGTCTCTCTTTATTGCTGTATTGTACTTTCCAAGCACTTAATAAATACGATTAATTGAACAAATGAGCTGGTCTGGCCCTCAATTTCCTCCTCTTTAAATGGGAGTCAAATAGCTGTTGTTCTCCTTAGACTGTGAGACAGGGACTGTGTCTTATCTGATTGTATCATATGGCCTAGTGGATAAAACACAAGCTTGGGAGTCAAAAGGTTGTGGGTTCCGATCCCGTCTCCACGGCTTGTCTGCTGTGTGACCTTGGGCAGCTCACTTCACTTCTCTGGGCCTCAGTTCCCTCATCTGTGGGATGGTGATTGAGTCTGTGAGCCCCATGAGGATCAGGGACTGGGTCCAACCCGATTTGCTCATATCCACCCCAGTGCTTAGTACAGTGCCTGGCACACAGTAAGCACTTAAACACCAGACTTATTATTCTTACTACTTCTAATAATAATGATGGTATTTGTTAAGCGCTTACTATGTGCCAAGCACTGTTCTAAGCATTGGGGGGGATACAAGGTCATCAGGTTGTCCCACATGAGGCTCACAGTCTTAATCCCCATTTTACAGATGAGGGAACTGAGGCACAAAGAAGTTAAGTGATGTGCCCAAAGTCACCCAGCTGACCAGTGAGGGAGCTGGGATTAGAAAACACAACCTCGGACTCCCAAGCCCAAGTTCTTTCCACTGAGCCACGAGGTACCCCAAAGCTTAGCACAAAAATGGTCAATCGATGGTATTTATTGAGGGCAGAGCCGCTTTCCTAAAGAATGTTTTTAGACTACAACATTCTGTTGGGAACCAGAGACTTATAATGATAATGATAATAGTACCTTTTAAGCTCTTACTATGTTATTATTATTATGGTATTTGTTAAGCGCTTACTATGTGCCAAACACTCTACTGAGCACTGGGATAGATACAAGATAATTAGTTTGGACAAAGTCCCTACCCCACATGGGCTCACGGTCTTCTTTCTCACCACTTAGCACAATCCTTTGCACACAATAGTCCTTCAGTAATAATAATAATAATGATATTTGTTAAGTGCTACTATGCATGCCAAGCACTTTTCTAAGCGCTGGGATAGATTCAAGGTAATCAGGTTGTCCACATGGGGCTCACAGTCTTAATCCCCATTTTACAGATGAGGGAAGTGAGGCACAGAGAAATTAAGTGACTTGCCCAAGGTCACACAGCAGACAAGTGGCCAAGCTGGGATTAGAACCCACATCCTCAGACTCCCAAGCCCATGCTCTTTCCACTGAGCCATGCTGCTGCTTCAGTAAATACCATTATGGCCTAGTGGAAGGAGCACAGGCCTGGAGTTCTAATCCTGGCTCTGCCACTTGCTTGCTATGTGACCTTGGGCAAGTCACTTAACCTCTCTGCGCCTCAGTTTCCTCAGATGTAAACTGGGGATGAAGTACCTGTTCCCCCTCCTATTTAGATGTGAGTTCCATGTGGGATAGGGACCGTGTCCAACTTCATTCATTTGCATCTACCCCAACACTTTGAATAGTATCTGACACCGAGGACGTGCTTAACAAATACCATAAAAATTATCCGCAAATGAGCCATAAGGAAGTTGGAGAAGATAGGATCTCTGCTCAGAAGATGCAGCAACAGAAAGAGAAGCTGGATGGGAAGCATTCTGAATAAGCTGGATGGTAGCCAAAGGAAAGAACTGGTCCGACTCTCAGGGCTAATGTTACGAAGTATTTCTATAGCACTTATAATTATAGGGTGTTTTATAAGCAGTAACTCAATTATAAGTTACTCTGTTTTTAATATTTCTAAAAGAAGAGATGACCAAGGGTCTAGCAGGGAAATAGAATAGAGCTTTTGTCCTGGTTTAATAAGTTCATGAGCCTTGATGGAGTTAGCGCTGTCCCAGGGTAGAAATTCATCAAGGGCCTTTACACAAGTCGCTTGAAAGCAGCCTGTTTTGGTCTGAGGGTGTCTGCTTTAGAGTGGACTATTCTTCCAGGAGCATCGTCCTGGCTCCTGAGGAGCAGCGTGGCTTAGCGGAAAAAGCCCGGGCGTGGGAGTCGGAGGACCTCCGTTCTAATCCTGGCTCTGCCCCTTGTCTGTTGTCTAAACTAGGGGCAACTAGCTTTACTTCTCTGGGCCTCAGTTTCCTCATCTGTAAAATAGGGAGTCGATACCTGATTTTCCTCCTTCTTATGGGACAGGGTCTGTGTCTCACCTGATCGACACATATCTGCCACTTAGCGTTTAGAACGGTGCTGGACTCACAGTAAGTGTTCAACCAATACCGTGATTAATTAATCTGCAAGAGCTGATTTTCCAGTATTCTCCAACTTCCCCAAACTGGGTCCCTATTGGGTGGCTCTGGTTCTCCTGGGCTTCCCCGCACCCCATATTTGATCCCAGGCATTTGCCTTCAAAAGTCTGTGACGCTCTCTGATGGGGCCAGACGGATTTTGCCGAGACTTCTTATATGTGATATAACTCTTAAAGTCCCCAAGGGCTCTAATGAAAGTTGTTTGCATAGGATGAGAGCACTGAAGCAGTGTGGCTTAGTGCAAAGAACACGGGCCTGGGAGGCAGAGGACCTGGGTTCTAATCCCACCTCTGCCGATTGCTTGCTGTGTGATCTTGGGCAAGTCACTTAACTTCTTTGTTCCTCTGTACTCCTGTTTTCTCTCTCATTTAAACTGTGAGCCCCATGACGGAGAGGGTCTGTGTCCAGCCTAATTATTTTGTATCTACTCCAGCGCCTAGAACAGTGTCTCACAGAGAGTAAGCGCTTAACAAATAACAGAAAAAAAATGAGTGTCACAGCTTCTGACTAGGGTTGAAGGGAATTCTAAAAGACTTCCAGTGTTATTCCTGGAATGTGGACAAAGGATTGTGGGAGGGCCTTTCTGTTTCTGACCACTTTTCCCTTAGTTCTGGATCATTCCCATCCCCATCTTTCACATATATATCTCCTATTGCATCACCACTGCACTGGAATCAATCAATCAGTGCTATTTACTGAGCACTTCCTATGTGTATTAAGTAAAGCATTTACCGTACTAAGTGTTTCCTCAACCTGTAAGCGCTTGAGTATTCATCCCAACCCTCACCCTGTGCTTCCCTAGTCTGTAATTTATTTCCATATCTGCCTCCCCAGCTATGGTGTTTGGTATTTATTAATAGTAATAATTGTGGTATTTGTGAAGTGCTTACTATGTGTCAAGCACTGTACTAAGTGTGGGGATGGATACAAGCAAATCGGATTAGACACTTTCCCTCTACAAGTGGGACTCGCAGTCTCAATCTCCATTTTACAGATGAGGTAACTGAGGCTCAGAGAGTGAAGTGACAAGCCCAAGATCGCAGAGAAGACACGAGGTGGAGCCTGGATTTGAACCCTTGACCTTCTGACTCCCAGACCTGTGCTCTATCCACTACGTCATGCTGCTCGTCCAGACACTGGACTGAGCAGAGTACTGATACAAGCCAATCAGTTGGACACAGTCCACGTCCCCTATGGGGCTCACAGTCTTAATCCCCATTTTACAGAGGGAAATGAGGCACAGAGTCAAGTGACTTGCCAAGGTCCCACAGCGGACAAATGGGGGAACTGAGATTAGAACCCAGGTCCTTCTGATTCACAAGCCCATGCTCTCTTCTGTGCTACACTGCTTCTCCATTGGGAGATCCTTGAGGGTTGACATGTCAGTTAACTATTGTACTCTCCCAAGCGTTCAGTACAGTGCTCTGCACGGTTTAGCTCGATTGACTGGTCAGAAGATCCCTTCCAGTGGTTGGTAAGAGAGAAGCAGAATGGTGTAGTGGCTAGAGCCTGGGCCTGGAAGTCACAAGGTCATGGGTTCTAAACCCGCCTCTGCCACTTGTCTGCTGTGTGACCTTGGGCAAATCACTTCACATCTCTCGGCCTCATTTTCCGCATCTGTAAAATGGAGATTGAGACTGTGAGCCCCATGCCGGACAGAGACTGTGTCCAACCCCATTTGCTTGAATCCACCCCAGTGCTTAGTACAGTGCCTGGCACACAGTACGCACTTAATACCATAAATATAATAATTATTAGTTTTCTATAGAAAAGAAAATCAAGAAGTAAATTCCTTGGCCACAGTAGCAATTAAAAATAATAATTATTGATAATAATAATAATAGTGGAGTTTGTTAAGCGCTTACTAGATGTCAAGCAATGTACTAAGCACTGGGTGGATACCAGCAAATTGTGCTGGACACAGCCCTTGTCCCACCTGGGCCTCACAGACTTAATCCCCATTTTCTAGATGAGGTAACTGAGGCCCAGAGAAGTGAAGTGATTTGCCCAAGGTCACACAACAGACAAGTGGCCAAGCCAGGATTAGAACCTAGGTCCTTCTGATTCCCAGACCCATGCTCTTTCCACTAGGCCACGCTGCTTCTATGTGCCTTGAAAATATCCTCTTGTAAACCTTAAGCCACTGTTCCTGGCCCCTGCTGATCACATCATCCAAAGTGGTGAGGGGATCTCAGCTCTAGAGATTCTGCGCTCCAGAGTGCACCGGCTACCAGGATAACTGTCAGAAAGCCACCAAGGAGATAGATGCCTTGCTCACTGAATGATCAATCCAGGCTCAAAACAAAGCAGATCAGACATTTTTCAGAGTCCCTTGAAGTTGGGCTGGCCCACATCAAAGGAGAGACGTTCCAAAGGCCAGGACCTTTCAAAGCCATCCTTCGGCTTGCAGGCTCTGAAAATGCAAGTCTGGCCCCCGGGGGTGGGAGCACTTGAATTTAAAACACATTTGGCAAAATGTCCAGTGGATGTTCCATTCTCGTTGCTAATTTGTAAACTTAAGGCACTAAATTCTAGGCACTGGGTATTAATTTGTAGGTCAAAATAGTGAATAAAGCTAAATAAATAGTGTTTGACCTTCGCCTGTTTATGAACTCATCTGGAAAGAGAGACAAGGACATAAAAGAGAAAACAGCACTATAAACATGACGTACAACAACACAACGAGGAACAACTCTGTGGTAAGACCAATAGGTTTGGGACTCTGGATCAATAAATGGATCACTCACGATGTTTACTGAGTTCTTAATGTATGCAAACCACTGTACTAGGCACTTGGGAGAGTACAAACTAGCAGTTTGAGTAGATGTGTTCTTACCTACAGTGAGCTTACAGTCTAGAGGGGAAGACAGACATCATCATAAATAAATTACGGATATACACCTAAGTGCTGTGGGGCTGGGGCGGAGGTGAATCACAAGTGCCTAAAGGGCTCAGATTCAAGTGCATAGATGACACAGAAGGGCAAGGGAGTTAGAGAAAAGAGGCTTAATCGGTGAAGCCCTCAGGGAGATGTGATTTTAATAAGGATTTAAAGATGGGAACAGTGGTGTTCTGCCGTATATCGAGGGAGAAGGAGTTCTAGGCCACGGGGAGGATGTGGGAAATGGGTCGACGGTGAGCTAGACGGGATGGGGGTACGGTGAGTAAGCTGGAGCTAGAGGAACAAAGTGTGCAGGATGGGCTGGAGTAGGAGATAAGTGAGGTGAGGTAGGATGGGAGCAGTGGATCCCCATAGGGAGCTCTTCACTTTCACTTTGACAATGACTCTCCCCTCCTTCAGAGCCTTATTGAAGGCCCATCTCCTCCAAGAGGCCTCCCTGACTAGGCCCTCCTTTCCTCTTCTCCCATTTCCTTCTTTATCACCCTGATTTGCTCCCTTTAGTCATCCCCGCCTCCCAGCCCACGGCACTTATGATAATAATGATAATGATGATATCTTTTAAACCCTTACTATGTGCCAAGCATTTTTCTAAGCACTGGGATAGATACAGGGTAATCAGGTTGTCCCATGTGGGGCTCACAGTCTTAATCCCCATTTTACAGATGAGGTAACTGAGGCACAGAGAAGTAAAGTGACTTGGCCGAAGTCCCACAGCTGACAAGTGGCGGAGCCGGGATTGGAACCCACCACCTTAGACTCCCAGGGACGTGTTCTTTCCACTAAGCCATGCTACTTCACATATCTGTTATTAACTTATTTCTATTAATGTCTGTCTCCCCCTCCAGACTGTAAGCTAGTTGTGGTCAGGGAATATGTCTGTTATATTATTATGTTGTACTCTCCCAAACACTTAGTATAGTGCTCTGCACACAGTAAGAGCTCAATTAATAATAATAATAACAATGTTGGTATTTGTTAAGCGCTTACTATGTGCCAAGCACTGTTCTAAGTGCTGGGGTAGACACAGGGGAATCAGGTTGTCCCACTTGGGGTTCACAGTCTTAATCCCCATTTTTACAGATGAGGTAACTGAGGCACCAAGAAGTTAAGTGACTTGCCCAAAGTCACACAGCTGACAAGTGGCCGAGTTGGGATTTGAACCCATGACCTCTGACTCCAAAGCCAGTGCTCTTTCCACTGAGCCACGCTGCTTCTCTTTGAATGACTGACTTTCACAATCACTCTGAACTTCCCAATCATATAAATGAACTTCACCTTTGCAAGTCCTAGCCGAGCACGGATACGAGGTTTAATTTTCCCATGGAATATCCAGGCAATCAATCAATCGTATTTATCTGAGTACCCGTTTTATACAGAGCATAATATTACTAAATCCTGGGAGATTACGATAAAGTAGAAATGATTCCCGTACTCAAGAAATGTACAGTCCAGCAGGAGAGACAGATACAAAGTAACTGACAGATACAAGAAGGGAGAAGAAAAATGGATGATAATCCTACCAGTGATAATAATAACAATAGTATTTATTAATTCTATACTGTGTGTCAAGGTTGATTCTCTCATTGTCCTATTCACCGTGCACCTGCTGGAATTATATTTATAAGGTAACCAAACCTGACACAGCCTGGGGCTCAAAGTCTACGAGTGAGAGTCACTTTAGAGATGAGGAAACTGAGGCACAGGACTTTTTAACTTGCCAAGTGCACACAGCAGGCAAGTGGTGGAGTCAGGACTAGAATCCAGATTTCTTGATGCACAGGCAATGTCTTTTCCAAGAGCCCTTAAATTCTGTTCATAATTATCTCTGCATGATGGACTGAGGTGAGTGTGAGTGTGTGTGAATGTAGAGCTGATGGAGTTGGTATTTGTTAAGCGCTTACTATGTGCCGAGCACTGTTCTAAGCACTGGGGTAGACACAGGGGAATCAGGTTGTCCCATGTGGGGCTCACAGTCTTAATCCCCGTTTTACAGATGAGGGAACTGAGGCACAGAGAAGTGAAGTGACTCGCCCACAGTCACACAGCTGACAAGTGGCAGAGCTGGGATTCGAACTCATGAGCCCTGACTCCAAAGCCCGTGCTCTTTCCACTGAGCCACGCTGCTTCTCAAGGAGGTGGATGGACAAGCCCTGGGCGGGTGGGGAAACACGGCCTGAATATTTTGGTAGAAAAATGAACCAGGCAGCAGAGTGAAGTATGGACTGGAATTGGGAGAGACAAGAGGCAGAGAGGTCAGAAAGGAGGCTGTTACAGTAATCAAGATGGGATAGGACTATGGCCACAAAAATTTATCATTCAATCAATCCATCATATTTAGAGACTGCTTACTGTGTGCAGAGCACTGTACTATGAGCTGGGGAAAGCAAGCACAGGTGGGAGTTAGATACTATCCAGAGGTTCATGATCTAAAAATAGGATAGGGTGGGATTTGGTTACAGTCACAGTAGGAAGCAGCGTGGCTCAGTGGAAAGAGCATGGGTTTAGGAGTCAGAGGTCATGGGCTCTAATCCCGGCTCCACCACCTGTCAGTTGTGTGACTTTGGGCAAGTCACTTGACTTCTCGGTGCCTCGGTTACCTCATCTGTAAAATGGGGGTGAAGACTGTGAGCCCCAAGTGGGACAACCTGATTACCCTGTATCCCCCCCAGCGCTTAGACCAGTGCTCGGCACAAAGTAAGCGCTTAACAAATACCAACATTATTAAAGATGTCCCTCAGCTCCTTCTTCTATAAAATGGGAATTAAGAATGAGATCCCTACGGGGGGCAGGGACTGTGTCCGACTTGATTAACTTGTATCTACTCCAGAACTTAGTACAGTACCTGGAATATAGTAACTGTCTTACAAATGCCATAAGAAAAAAAAGCCTCCAGCTCCTCTGCCTTCAACATCTTTTCCCCCTAATGATCTGGCCACATACTACAGCAACAAAACTGAAACCACCAGGTGTGATCTCCCTAAAATCTCCCCTGCTCCTCTCAAATCCCTCCTCCTCTTCCTCCCTCTTTAACACTCCCTCTATTCCCTGTAGAAACTCAAGAAGAGGAAACGCCTCATCTCTAAATCTACCCACTCCACCTGTAATTCTGACCCCATTCTTTCACACACTTTTAAAGCTCACCCGCTCCCTTCTTCTCTCCTCGACTACCATCTTCAATCATTCAATTTCCTAAAGCTTCTTCCCCACTGCTTTCAAACGTGCATACATATCCCTTGTCTTAATAAATTCCTCCTTTGACCTTACACCTCCTTTGAATTATATCCCAATCTCCCCGCTCCATTCCTCTCCAATTTCTTGAGAGAGTTGTTTACCTCCACTTCCTCTCCTCCAATCCTCTCCTTGATCCCTTTCAACCTGGCATCCATCCCATTCACTCCATGGAAAAAGCTCTATCTAAGCTAACTGGTGACCTTCTCATCAAGTCTGATAGCCTTTACTCTCTCCTAATCCCCCTAGACCCCTCAGTTGCCTTCAACACGGTAGACTAGCTTCTTCCTCAAAGCTTATCCAACCTAGGCTTTACTGACCCTGTCCTCTCTTGGGTCTCCTCCTAACTTTCCTAACGCTTCTTCTCCGTCTCTTTTTCAGACTTCTTCTCCAACTCCCACCCTTTGACAGCAGGGTTTCCTCCAAGCTCTGTTCTAGGTCTATTCTCCATTTGCCCCCACTCCCTTGGAGAACTCTTTCACTCCCAGGGCTTCAACTGTCATCTATAGGCAGATGATACTCAAATCTACATCTCTAGCCCTGATCTCTCTCCCTCCCTTCAGTCTCGCATCTCCTTCTGCCTTCAATACATCTCTATTTGGATGTCCTCCCATCACCTCGAACTGAACATGTCCAAAACAGACCCGAACCCTGTCCTCCAGCTGTCTTTGCCATCATCTTGTCTTTCCGCTATCATCCATATTGTACAAGCCTGTAACCTTGGCATTGTCCTTGACTCATCCCTTTCATTTCAGCTACATATTCAATCTGTCACCAAATCCAGTCAATCTCCCCAACATCACCAAAATCTGCCCTTTCCTCTCCCTCAATCCCGTCGCATTTTATAGAAGAAGGAGCTGAGGGATGTCTTTCCTACTGTGACTGTAACCAAATCCCGCCCCATCCTATTTTTAGATCATGAACCTCTGGATAATATCTAACTCCCACCTGTGCTTGCTTTCCCCAGCTCATAGTACAGTGCTCTGCACACAGTAAGCAGTCT
This sequence comes from Ornithorhynchus anatinus, assembly GCF_004115215.2. NCBI lineage: Eukaryota > Metazoa > Chordata > Mammalia > Monotremata > Ornithorhynchidae > Ornithorhynchus > Ornithorhynchus anatinus. Next base: position 132,344,410 of record NC_041730.1, on the reverse strand, counting down.
CTAAATATGATGGATTGATTGAATGATAAATTTTTGTGGCCATTCTGTGGTTGGGATTGTAGGTCCTAAATTGACCAGTTTACCTACTCTTGCACTCTTACGTGTTTTTCATCATTAGTGGGATCTGGGCAATAAGAACAATTTAATCTATCCATCTATTTATCATTTACCTAGTTATCTATCTATAAATCAATTTATCATTGATCTACCTACCTACCCATCTATCTACCTATCGATTCTTCTATTTACCTACCTATCTATCCTTCTATCTATCTAGCTATGATCTATCTATCCATTCGACCATATACCTGTAATAATAATAACTGTGGCAATTTTGAAGCATTTACTACGTGCCAGACACTGAACTAAGCACTGGGTTAGACACAAGCTAATCTGGTTGGACACAGTCCATGTTCAACATGGTGCTCACAGTCTTAATCCCCATTTTGCAGATGAGGTCACTGAGCACAGATCTGTCAGTACATTTATTTATCTATCTACCTACCTAACCATCTATCCGTCTGTCTACTTACCTTTACATGTATCTACTTATCTAACCATCTATCTATCCATTTATCTACCCATCATCTATTTAGCTAGCTAACTATACTCTGTCTATATAAAAAAAAGAAGTGAATCCCCAATTTACTAAGTCAGAGAGCTAAGTCACAGAGAAGGTAGATAACTTGCCCCAGGTCATACAACAGACAAATGGCAGAGTTGGGTTTGGAAACCAGGTCTTCTGATTCTCATTTTATTCATTCATTCATTCATTCAGTAATATTTACTGAGCACTTACTATGTGCCCAGCACTGTACTAATCGCTTGGAATGTACAATTCGGCAACAGATAGAGACAATCCCTGCCCAATGACGGGCTCACAGTCTAATCGGGGGAGACAGATGGACAAGACAACGTCATCACGATAAATAGAATCAAGGGGAGGTACACCTCATTAACAAAATAAATAGGATAATAAAAATATATACAAATTAGCACAGTGCTCAGGGGAAGGGAGAGGGAGAGGAGCAGAGGGAAAGGGGGCTTAGCTGAGGGGAGGTGAAGGGGGGAAGGGGGAGGAAGCAGAGAGGGAGCAGAGGGAGCAGAGGGAAAAAGGGTAGCTCAATCTGGGAAGGCCTATTGGAGGTGAGCTCTCAGTAGGACTTTGAAGAGGGGAAGAGAGTTAGTTTGGCAGATGTGAGGAGGGAGGCATTCCAGGACAGTGGTAGGACATGGGCCAGAGGTCGAGGGCGGGGTAGGTGTGAACTTAGTACACTGCTCTGCACACAGTAAGTGCTAAATAATAATAATAATAATGTTGGTATTTGTTAAGCGCTTACTATGTGCCGAGCACTGTTCTAAGCGCTGGGGTAGACACAAGGGAATCAGGTTGTCCCACGTGGGGCTCACAGTGTTAATCCCCATTTTACAGATGAGGTAACTGAGGCACCGAGAAGTTAAGTGACTTGCCCAAAGTCACACAGCGGACAAATGGCCGAGCCGGGCTTTGAACCCATGACCTCTGACTCCAAAGCCCGTGCTCTTTCCACTGAGCCACGCTAAGTACCCCTGTTCGATATCACACTCCAGCTCCGCCACTTGTCCGCTGTATGACCTTGGGCAAGTCACTTATGTCAAATCTACTCACATTCATCACTTAACTACTGCCTCATATTGAAAAATTTCCATATCATGGCCACGACAACTCACATGGACTTCATTCCTCAAACAACAACCCACTCACCTACGTTCACTCACTCGACCTACTCAAATACAAATAATGGTATTTGTTAAGTACTTACTATATGCCAAACACTGTTCTAAGCACTGGGCAGATACAGGGTAATCAGGTTGCCCCAAGGGGGGCTCAAACTTTTAATCCCCATTTTACAGACAAGGTAGCTGAGGCATAGAGAAGTTAAGTGTCTTGCCCGAGATCACACAGCAGACAAGTGGTGGAGCCGGGATTAGAACCTATGTCCTCTGACTCCCAAGCCCGTGCTCTTTCCACTGAGCCACGCTGCTTTTTACTTTCCAAGCGGTTAGTACGGTGCTCTGCACACAGTAAATGCTCAATAAATACAACTGAATGAATGAATAAATGAATGAATCCAACAGCCCACCACACTTCTCATCTTCTAAGCCCTCCTAAAGTCACAGCTCCTCCAAGAGGTCTTCCCTGACTCATGCCTCATCTCCCCACACTGCCTTCCCTCTCTTCTATGTCACCTGTCTGTACTTTTAAAATGTATCTGTTAAGAGTTTACTCTGTGCCAGACAATTTACTAAGCACTGGGGTAGATATGTTACTCAAGTTGGATGCTGTCCATGTCCCACATGGAGGTCACAAGCTTAATCCCCAATTTACAGATTAGGTAACTGAGGCATAGACAATTTAAGTGTATTGCCCAAAGTCATAAAGTAGACATTTGAGTCCATGTCCCGCTTAGTAGATATTTGATTCCCTGTTTAGATAATTACCCCACCCACAGTACGTCCATATATATTTTTACTCATTCAATCATATATATTGAGCGCTTACTGAGTGCAGAGCACTGTAATAAGCCCTTGAGAGAGTACAATGTAACAATAAACAAATACATTCCCTGCCCACAATGAGCCTAGTCTGGAGGGGAAGACAGTAATATAAACTACAGATACGCACATAAATATACTTCCTTGCTTTTCCTATTTGTAATTTATTTTAATGTCTGTCCCGCTAGATTGCAAAGTCCTTTAGGACAGAGTTCTTGCCTACTTACTCTAGACTGCAAGCTCATTGTGGGTAAGGAATGTCTGTTCTATGGTTATATTTTCCCTCTCCCAAAAGCTTAGTATAGTACTCTGGACAGTAAGCGCTTAAGAAATACGTTTGACTTACTGCTTCTTGTACATGGTGAAGCACACAGTAAGTACTCAATAAATCCCATTGATTGATTAATGGAGTCTCTTGTATTTATACCGGAGATAGCTAGGTACCATCCAGCTCTAGGCCCACCCTGTTGGATGAGATTGGTTACACCAGTCTCACTAGAAGCTGTGACCTTGGACAAATCACTTCACTTCTCGGTACCTCAGTTGCCTCCTCTGTAAAATGGGCATTATGACTGGGAACCCCTGTGAGTCAGGGACCGTGTCCAACCTGATTGCCTTGATCTACCCCACTGCTTAGTACAGTGCCTGGAACACGGTAAGCGCTTACCAAATAGCACAGAAAAAAGTGCCTCCATTTCTCCAGCCATAGGCCTAAACGGTGATATTTTCTGTAATAATAGTAATGAAAGTGCTATTTTTGTTAAGCACTTACTAAGTGCCGGGTACTCTATTAAACGCTAGAGTAGATACAAGTTAATCTATAAATCAATTATTTTTATTGAGCATTTACAGTATTTAGAACACTGTACTAAGCACTTTGGAGAGTACAATATTACAGAGCTGGTTGGCCCGTTCCCTACCCAAAAGGGCCTTATAGTCTAATCCTGTCAGACAAAACCCCACCCGGGGCTCACGGTTGAAATAAGAGGGAGAACCGGAATTGGATCCCCATTTTACCGGGGAGAAAACTGAGCACAGAGAAGTTAGGTGATTTGCCTAAGGTCCAACAGGAGGCAGGTGGTTTAGAAGCCAGATCCTGTGGCTTCTGGGCTCGTGCTCTTGCCACTAGGCCTGGCCACTTTTCCTGCGCAGAGGCATGGGTTGAGCAAGCCCCGTCTTTGCCAAGTCCAAGATCATGAAGTTGTAGAGATGGAAGAGTCCCTTGAAAATGCTCATTTTGCTGTTTCACAGAACGGAAATGCACTCTTTTAACTGACCAAAATTATTAATATCTAGTGTTTCCAATCACTTTAATTATGAGGCAAAGAATAAACCAGATGGTTGGTTGCCACGCACATTAACTATGAACAGATGAGGCGAGTTATGCGACTGAAATCAGAGGGAAGAGGGCTAATTCAATTTGGGGAAATGTTGAGTAATAATGCTCTCTCTCTAAAAGAAGGGAAATTCTTCTTCATGAGACAACTAGCAGTTCTCCTATGTCATAAAGAAATATCTGACTCCTCACAGAAATCCCAACATGTCGATAAAGGGATTTATTTCGGTATCCTTGCATGGGATCGGATTATTGGAAAGCACTAGCAAAACAGGGTCTCTCCAAAGATGAAAGACTCCCCCTTTGAATGTTTTTTATTGGATTTCAGTTAATCAAGCTTACAGCTGCATTAACACTTTGTTTTCAGTAAGATAACATTTCCTTTACAAGAAGCAAATTTAGCTGTGACCTTTCCAGAACCTCTGTAACAACAAAGGGAACCGGAGAGTTTCCCAAGGGAAATGCTGTATTATGGCTCATTTTCTTGCTTCTTTTTTTCCCCCTTTCCATCAGGAGGAAATCCAGAGAGGAGCAGAGGTCTTACTTAATGGTTGATCTAGGTTGAAGTATTCACACAAGAGAGGCTGCATTTTGATCCATTTTCAGACTTGATTACTTGCAATACCTCCAGGCCACCCAGGTTCTCATTTGGAGTCTATCCTCTGCTAGACTGGATGGTAATTATTATTAATAATAATAATGATGATGATAATGATAATAACAATGGTATTTGTGAAACACTTAGTATGTGCCAGGCACTGTACTAACTGCAGGGGTGAATACGAGCAGTGCAGGTCAGCGTGGTTTAGTGGATAAAGCACTCCTGGCTCTGCCACACATCTGCTGTGTGACCTTAGGTAAGTCACTTCACTTCTCTGTGCCTCGGTTATCTCAACTGAAAAATGGGGATAAGAATAATAATAATAATGTCGGTATTTGTTAAGCGCTTACTATGTGCCGAGCACTGTTCTAAGCGCTGGGGTAGATACAGGGTGATCAGGTTGTCCCACATGAGGCTCACAGTTAATCCTCATTTTACAGATGAGGTAACAGGCACAGAGAAGTTAAGTGACTTGCCTACAGTCACACAGCTGACGAGTGGCAGAGCCGGGACTCGAACCCCTGACCTCTGATTCCCAAGTCTGGGCTCTTTCCACTGAGCCACGCTGCGTGAGCCCCATGTCACTGATCTGTGTTCAACCTGATTAATTTGTATCTACCCCAGTGCTTAGAACAGTGCTAGGCACAGAGCAGGTATTTAACAGGTACCCAAATTATTATTATTACTATTACAATCAAATCGGGTTGGACACAGTCCCTGTCCCACATGGGGCTCACAGTATTAATCCCCATATTACAGATCAGATAACTGCAGCATAGAGAAGTGAAGTGATCTGGCCAAGGGCACACTGCAGATGAGTGGCAGAGGTGGGATTAGAACCCAGGTTCTTCTGTCTCTGAGGCCACACCGCTTCTCTCGTGGGCAGAGGATGCATCTACCGACTCCGTTGTACTCTCCCAAGCGCTGGGGCCTGGGCTCGGCAAACAGTAAACACCCAATTAATACCACTCACTGATTGATTCACCATCATTATTGCCATTTTTCTTGTCTGTCCGTCTCCCCCGACTAGACTGTAAACCCGGCAAAGGGCAGGGACTGTCTCTGTTACCGATTTGTACATTCCAAGCGCTTAGTACAGTGCTCTGCACATAGTAAGCGCTCAATAAATACTATTGAATGAATGAATGAATGAATGAATGAATGAAGCTCTTGGAGGACTGAGGTGGTCCTGTTGTACTTTCCCAAACTCTTAGTACACTCACTGCACATGGTAGGTACCACTGATGGATTAACTGATAGGTTGAAGTGGTTCATTTTCAAGTTTTGGGAATTCCTTCAGGAAAGGCAATCCCCAAATCGAGGACTTTCTGATCGCTCCCTCTGGTCTACCCCCTTCCTGCCCCACAGCACTGGTGTGCATATGTGTACATATTTATAATTCTATTTATTTTATTAATGATGTGCATATATCTATATTTCCATTTATTTATATTGATGCCTCTGAAGCCCATTTACTTGTTTAGTTGTCTGTCCCCCCTTTCTAATAATAACAATAATAATAATGTTGGTATCTGTTAAGCGCTTACTATGTGCAGAGCACTGTTTTAGCACTGGGGTAGACACAAGGGAATCAGGTTGTCCCACGTGGGGCTCACGGTCTTCATCCCCCTTTTACAGATGAGGTAACTGAGGCACAGAGAAGTTAAGTGACTTGCCCAAAGTCACAAAGCTGACAAGTGACAGAGGCGGGATTCGAACCCATGATCTCCGACTCCAGAGCCCGAGGTCTTTCCACTGAGCCCACTAGACTACATATGGGAAGGGATTGTCTCTGTTGCTGAACTGTACTTTCCAAGTGCTTAGTACAGTGCTCTGCACACAGTAAGTGCTTAATAAATACGACTGAATGAATGGTAACCCCAAGATCATCATAGTAATTAATAATGATAATGATGCTATTTGTTAAGTGCTTACTATATGCCAAGCACTGTTCTAAGCGCTGGGGTAAATACAGGTAATAAGGTTGTCCCACGTGGGGCTCACAGTCTTAATCCTTATTTTACAGATGAAGTAACTGAGGCCCAGAGAAGTTAAATGACTTGTCCAAGGTCACACAACAGACAAGTAGCGGAGCCGAGATTAGAACCCATGTCCTGTGACTCCCAAGCTCTTGCTCTTTCCACTAAGCCACAGGTCTCTCAGACTCAACAGGAAGGGGAACAGGTATTGAATCCCCGTTTTCCAGTTGAGGAAACTGAGGCACAGAAAAGGTAAATGTCTTGCCCAGGATCCAACAGCAGGAAAGGCCCTCTGACTCCCAAGCCCTTGCTCCTTCCCTGAGGCCATGCTGACCTTCTTGTACTTCCCCTGCCTGTAATATATTTTAATGTCTGACTCGCACACTGGTCAGTAAGTTCATTTAGGACAGTGGTGGTCACTCCTTGCACCAGTGTACTTCCCAAGTTCTTAATAACATTCTCTCCACAGAGTGCTCAAAAAATATCTACGATCGATTGGAGGAGTTGATGTAGGATCATCAATATAACTTCACTGAATGAGCTTTACTCTAGTAATAATAATAATAATAATGTTGGTATTTGTTAAGCGCTTACTATGTGCAGAGCTAAGTGCTGGGGGAGATACAGGGTCATCAGGTTGTCCCACGTGAGGCTCACAGTTAATCCCCATTTTACAGATGAGGTAACTGAGGCACAGAGAAGTGAAGTGACTTGCCCACAGTCCCACAGCTGACAAGTGGCAGAGCTGGGATTTGAACTCATGACCTCTGACTCCCAAGCCCAGGCTCTTCCCACTAAGCCACGCTGCTTCTCTATGTCGGTATTTGTTAAGCGCTTACTATGTGCAGAGCACTGTTCTAAGCGCTGGGGTAGATACAGGGTGATCAGGTTGTCCCACGTGAGGCTCACGGTTCATCCCCATTTTCCAGATGAGGTAACTGAGGCCCAGAGAAGTGAAGTGACTTGTCCACAGTCACACAGCTGACAAGTGGCAGAGCCGGGAGTCGAACCCATGACCTCTGACTCCGAAGCCCAGGCTCTTTCCACTGAGCTACGGTAGATCCCTGCCCTCTGCCCTTGGGGAGATGATACAATTCTTTCATTCATTCGGTAGTATTTATTGAGCACTTACTGGTTACAGAGCACTGTGCTAAATGCTTGGGAGAGTACAATGCGACACTGTGGACCTCCCCCTTCTCCTGGATATGTATCCAACCTTGGCTTCACTGACTCTATCCTCTCTTGGTTCCTTTATCTCTTTGCCTGTTTATTCTCCGTCTCCTCTGCGGGATCCTCCTCTCGCTGGATTAGCTTCATCGATTGGTCAGAGATCCCTTCCAGTGGATGGTAAGAAGTGACAAAGAAAATCAAAAAATAAACTCCTCGACCACAGTAGTGATTAAAAATAATAATAATAGTGATATTTGTTAAGCACTAACTATATGCCAAGCACAGTACTAAGCTGGGTGGATACGAGCAAATCCGGTAGGACACAAGCCCTGGTACCACATGGGGCTCAAATTCTTAATCTTCATTTTACAGATAACCGAGGCCCAGGGAAGTGAAGTGATTTGCCCGAGGTCACACAGCGGATGTGTGGTGGAGCCAGGATTAGAACCCAGGTCCTTCTGACTCCTAGGCCCGTGATCTAATTTTTAGACCACACTTCTTCTCAGACTTCAGGAGTCTGTGAACGTTGCCAACTTCCGAATGTTCCGTCTACATCCCTGTCGTAACTGCTACTAATTCAATCGCTCAATCAGTCGCATTTATTGACCGCTAACTGTGTTCGGATCACCGTATTAAGCGTTTGGGAGAGTACGACACGACCGAATTAACGGACACATTCCCTGCCTATAACGAGGTCCGAATAAATAAAAATGACGCAAGTGTTGCGGAGAGGAATGAGGTTAGACAAATGTCTGCGTGTGAACCAATCAATAAGAACCTCGCTGTCTCCTGCTTTTCACAAAGCTATTTTGTTCTCAACAGGAGCTTCTCGGCATTGCTGTGTTTAGTCTGCTTTGCAAATACTGGGCAGGCATATGAAACACCAAGAGCCACTTTCCACGTTGTATTTGATTTTTACTGTATTTTATGTTTTACAGCCTTCCACTTAACATTTATCCTACCAAATGGAAAGCAGCTGCTTCAGAGTAGTTGTTTGTTAACATGTGGACGAAATGTGCATTAAATTAGCCATTCCGCACTGAAGGCAGAGTAACGCAGCAAAGGCAACTAGGGACTGTTCTTCCCGACCGTTATTCATCTGTCAAATGGGGATTAAGACTGTGAGCCCCACGTAGGACAACCTGATTCCCCTGTGTCTACCCCAGCGCTTAGAACAGTGCTCTGCACATAGTAAGCGCTTAACAAATACCAACATTATTATTATTATTATTCATTCAATCGAATTTATTGAGCGCTTACTGGATGCAGAGCACTGTACCTAGCCTTTGGGAGAGTACACTTTAACAACGTACAGACACATTCCAGCGTGGCTCGGTGGAAAGAGCACAGACTTGGGAGTCAGCGGTCATGGGTTCGAATCTCCGCTCTGCCGCTTGTCAACTGTGTGACTGTGGGCAAGTCACTTCACTTCTCTGGGCCTCAGTGACCTCACCTGTAAAATGGGGATGAAGACTGTGAGCCTCACGTGGGACAACCCGATGACCCTGTATCTACCCCAGTGATTAGAACAGTGCTCTGCACATAGTAAGCCCTTAACAAATGCCAACATTATTATTATTACTATTATTCCTGCCCACAGCGAGCTCACAGTCTAGAGGGGGAGACAGACATTAATGTAGATAAGTAGATAAATAAATACATAAATAATTACAGAGATATACATACGTGCTGTGGGGATGGGAGGGAGGATGAATGAAGGAGCAAGTAAGAGCGGAGCGGAAGGGAGTGGGAGAAGAGGAGAGGAAGGCTTAGTCAGGGAAGGCTTCTTGAAGAAGACACGCTTTCGATGAGGCTTTGAAGTGGGGGAGAGCAATTATCTGTCTGATATGAGGAGAGAGGGCGTTCCAGGCCAGAGGTAGGATGTGGGCCAGAGGTAGGTGACAGGTAGACCATTAATGCAGAATTGCAAAGAACACTTACAACTAGAGATGGAATCATTACCCTCCTTAGAGTGTAAGCTCCTTGTAGATGGGGAATGTGTCACTGTGGACAGGGAATATATTTTCTAAACTCTTGTATTATACTCTCCCAAATGCTTAGTACAGTGCTCTGCCCAGTAACCACTCAATAAATTGTCCTCTTCTCCCTCCTACTTACCGTAGATAGGACACAATCAGGGACTGTATCGGGCCTGATTGTGTCCTATCTACCTCAGGGCTTAGAACAAGGCTTGATGCATACTAAGCTCTTAATAAATACCATAAAAATAAATACATACATAACGTTAAGGGAGAAGCTTTCAAGTCCCTGCCTCCCCCTCTAGATTATGAACTCACTGTGGGCAGGGAACCTGCCTACCAACTCTGTTGAATTGCACTCTCCCAAGTGTTAACTACAGTGCTCTGCACGCATTAAGCACTCAGTAAATACCACCGATGATGATGATGATGATAATCTCTCATCATCTCTCCCCCTATTATTCAATAGTATTTATTCAATATTTATTGAGCGCTTACTATGTACAGAGCACTGTACTAAGCGCTTGGAATGTACAAATCGGTAACAGATAGAGACAGTCCCTGCCCTTTGACGGGCTTACAGTCTAATGTGAGCCCGTCACTGGGCAGGGATTGTCTCTATGTTTTGCCGAATTATATATTCCAAGCACTCAGCACAGTGCTTTGCACATAGTAAGCACTCAATAGATACACTATGCACTGAGTGGAAAATCAATAGGAGCATCTTAATTCTAACTGGAAATTTGATGGACTTGGATTTAAGGGGTTCCTATCAGGATGATCGTTTTCTACACTCTAAGCTCACAGTGGACAGGGAATGTGTCTAATTATATTGTTTTATTGTTCTCTCCCAAGTGCTTAGTACAGTGCTCATTTCATAAGCACTCAACCAATATCACTGATTGATTAACTGGTTCCAGGAAGTTAGGTGCCTATTACAGACTTCCACACTGGGGAGGAGCTCAGTAAAAAAACCACTGAGGATGAAGCAGTGTGGTTTAGTGGATGGAGTAAGGCCCTAAGAGTCAGAAGGACCTGAGTTCTAATCCTGGCTCTGCCACTTGTCTGCTGCGTGACCATGGGCAAGGGATTTCACTTCTCTAGGTCTCGGTTCCCTCATCTGTAAAATGGGGATTAAAACTGTGAGACCCATGTGGGACAGGGACTGTGTTCAACTCCATTAACTTGCACCTACCCCAGCGCTTAGAACAGTGTAGACTATAAGCCTGGTGTGGGCAGGGATTGTCTCTATTGCTGAATTGTACTTTCCAAGTGCTTAGTACAGTGCTCGGCACGCAGTTAGGGCTCATTAAATACGATCGAATGAACAGTGCTTGGCACATAGTAAGTGCTTCACAATGATCATAATTAATTATTATTATTATTATATTTATCGAGCTATTACTGTGTGCAGAGCCCCGTACTAAGCCGTTGGGAAAGTACCGTACAGTGGGGTAGGTAGATACATTCCCTGCCCATAACAAACTCGCAGTCTAGAGTCTGGAGGCTGAAGGAACTTGACTCCAGAGGAATCAAATCTGCCCAGGTTATATCCCTCCCAATTTCCAGTATAGCACTTACACTTACACACTGGTTTACCTGCCATAGCCTGCTAGAGGAGCTTATCCCTTTATTCATTCAATTGTATCTATTGAGCACTTACTGTGTGCAAAGCACTGTATTAAGTGCTTGGGAGAGTACAATATAACAATAAACAAATTCCTGCATACAATGAGCTCACAGTCTAAAGGGGGAGACAGACATTGATATAAATAAATAGATAAATTACAGATATGGACAGATAATGGTTTAAGCTTGTGATTTAAGAGGGGAGATGCATCAGCCATTAGATTCTCCAAAGCACTTAATCAGTGCTCTGTGCATAGTAAGTGCTCAGTAAATACCATTGATAAGGTGATGATTATATCCTCCCTCACAATTAATAAAATGGTTGACTTTTCTGTTCCTAAGTTACCTCATCGGTAAAATGGGGATTAAGACTGCGAGCCCCATGTGGGATACGAACTGTGCCCAACCTGATTATCTTATATCTAACCCAGTAGATTATCTGGAACATAGTAAGCATTTAACAAATACCATTAAAAGCAAAACAAAAAACCCTTTGCTAGGGTGGGTGGAATGGGTCCAGATTTGGGAAGCTGATTAAAAAAATAGGTTGGATTAAGCTCCTTGTGGTCAGGGAACATGTCTACCAACTCAGTTCTATTTTACTCTCTAAGGTGGTTAGTACAGTTTCTACCCCCAGTAAGTGCTCAATAAATACCATTGATTGACTGATTAGTTTGGAAAAAAATCAGCCTCGAGGAGAAGGGCCTTGGGTTTTGATATAGCAGAGGAAGGGAATCAACATGGTAGGGGCCAAGCAGGAAGACAGTTCCATGTCCGAAGGACAGTTTGGGAAAAGGCCATCCAACAGCTACCTTTCACACTTACATATTTCAATCTCATCCTCAACACTTAAGTATTTCATTCCCATCCCCAGCAATTTCATACTTGTCTATGCTCAATTGTTAATTGGGCTAATTTCATTCATTCATTCAATAGTATTTATTGAGCGCTTACTATGTGCACAGCACTGTACTAAGCGCTTGGAATGAACAAGTCGGCAACGGATAGAGACGGTCCCTGCCGTTTGACGGGCTTACGGTCTAATCGGGGGAGACGGACAGACGAGAACGATGGCGATAGATAGAGTCGAGGGGAAGAACATCTCGTAAAAACAATGGCAACTAAATAGAATCGAGGTGATGTACATTTCATTAACAAAATAAATAGGCTAATGGAAGTATATACAGTTGAGCGGACGAGTACGGTGCTGAGGGGATGGGAAGGGAGAGGGGGAGGAGCAGAGGGAAAGGGGGAAAAGAGGATTTAGCTGCGGAGAGGTGAAGGGGGGGCGGTAGAGGGAGTAGAGGAAGAAGAGGAGCTCAGTCTGGGAAGGCCTCTCGGAGGAGGTGAGTTTTAAGTAGGGTTTTGAAGAGGGGAAGAGAATCAGTTTGGCGGAGGTGAGGAGGGAGGGCGTTCCAGGACAACGGGAGGACGTAATTTCTCTTGCTGTATTTGTGCTAGTGCCATTAGCGATCAATCAATCATGTTTATTGAGCAGTTACTATGTGCAGAACACTGTACTAAGTGCTGGGAGGGTGTGCTCTAACAATATGACTGTTAGATCTTCGTTCTTCATTTAGCCCTTGATATTTTTAAGTATTTTCTGTCTGTCCGTCTCTCTCCTTAGATTGCAAACTCGTTGAGGGCAGAGAGTGAGTATCTTTCTCTTGTTCTCTTCCAAGTCTCAGTTGGTAACCAGTCCTATGATGGATTGGTAGAGTGAGAGAAGAAGGGCAAGGGCTCGATGGATCGGCAGGGAAGGATGGCGAGACCCAGTTGGTTCTTCACTGTTTCCCAAAATGCCTCCTGCTGCCGCTGCTGCCTGGACCTTCCACCTCCAAATCAATCGATTAATCAATCTATAATATTAACTACTTACCATGTGCAAAGCACTGTACTAAGTGCTTAGGAGAGTGCAGTACAATTGAGTTAGTAAACATGATCCTTGCCCCAGATAAGCTCCACTTTTCCTCATCTCCCCCTCCCTTCTGCATCCCTTTACTCTCCCCCCCGACCCTCCCTACAGCACTTAATTATAAATCTGCAATTTTATCTATCTATCTATCTATCTATCTATCTATCTATCTATCTATCTATCTATCTCTATATATATTGCTGTTTGTTTACTTGCGTTGATGTCTGTCTCCCCCTTCTAGACTGTGAGCTCTTTGTGGGCAGGGATTGTCTCTCTTTATTGCTGTATTGTACTTTCCCAAGTGTTTAGTACTCTGCACATAGTAAGCGCTCAATAAATACAATTGAATGAATAAATGAAAAGTAGCTTACAGTCTAGCAGGGGGAGCCTACAAATCTCTTCCCTCTCCCTCTAGCAGTGGTATTTATTCATTCATTCAATCACATTCACTGAGCACTTACTGTGTGCAGAGTACTGTACTAAGCACTTGGGAGAGTACGATAGAATAAGCAGACACATTCCCTGCCCACAGTGAGTTTACAGTCTAGAGAGGGAGACAGACATGAATAGAAATAAATAAATGACAGGTACGAAAATAGGTGCTCTGGGGCTGGGAGGGGGAATGAATAAAGGGAGCAAGTCTGGGTGACACCGAGGGAGTGGGAGAAGGGAGTTATCAAATATTAATATATCAAATACTGTAATGCCCATCTACTTGTTTTGTTTTGTTGTCTGTCTCCCCACTTCAGGACTGTGAGCCCATTGTTGGATAGGGATTGTCTCTATCTGTTGCTGAATTGCACTTTCCAAGCACTTAGTACAGTGCTCTGCACACAGTAATTGCTCAATAAATGTGATTGAATGAATGAATGAATGAATGAATGAGTGAATAAATGAATGAATGAAATACAGCCAGAGTATCTTGGTCTCAGTTCATGGAACATCTCAACCTCATCTCACGTCCTTGGGGAAAAAAAAACAAAACCTCTACCGCTTCTCCCAGTTGAAACTGAGGGGGCTGTTGGATTGGCTGTTGAGATCTAACATCATCACTTCTGTTGAGAAACATCTTGGAAAGAGCATTCATTCATTCATACAATTGTAGTTTTTGAGCGCTTACTGTGTGCAGAGACCAATCTGGAGCCAGAGGACCTGGATTCACATCCCAGCTTTGTCACTGCTCTGTTGTACGAACCTGCGCAAGTCACATCACTTCTCTGTGCTGCTGTTTCCTCATTTGTAAAATGGGAATTTAAGTCTTGAGCCCAATGTGGAATAGGATCTGTGTCCAACCCCATTATCTTGGATCTACTCCAGCACTTAGTAGAGTGGCTGGCACATAGTAAGTGCTTAAAAGTTATTATTATTGTTATTAACACTATTATTGTTATTATGATTACTATGACAACTGAGGATTTACAAACTGCAACCCCACCCCCTCAAGATCAGATTTATGCTTAGGAATGTGTTCTTTGGCTGTAGTAGGCTCCCAGGATGGTGAACTAAATCCACTGTAGTGATTGAATACTTCCTCTGTGTAGAGCACTGTGACTCTATGTTGTATCCTCCCAAGGACTTAGTTCAGTGCTCTGCACACAGTGAGTGCTCAGTAAGTACCATTGATTGATTGATAACTGGGAAAATGAGAGTATTTGCTTTGCAACAGTAACTGGGATTGGGCCTCAGTTTTCATTGCTAGACTGTAAGCTTGCTGTGGGCAGAAAACTTGTCTTCCAATTCTGTCATATTGCGCTCTCTCAAGTGCTAAAGACAGTGTTCTGCACATAGTAAGCACTCAATAAATGCCACTGATGATGATGATGAAGCCTCATGGAAAGTCAGGGGAAATGCAGATTTCCCTTTCTAAAGATAATATATATACACATATATATTATATATGTATACTTTTAGAAATATATATATAAAACCTTTAAAAATATATAGAATATATATATTTATTTTGGAAGAATATATAGTATATATATATGTATATTGGAAGCAGTATGGCTCAGTGGAAAGAGCCCAGGTTTGGGAGTCAGAGGTCACAGGTTCGAATCCCGGCTCTGCCACTTGTCAGCTGGGTGACTGTGGGCCAGTCGCTTCACTTCTCTGGGCCTCAGCGATCTTATCGGTAAAATGGGGACGAAGACTGTGAGCCTCATGTGGGACAACCTGATGACCCTATATCTCCCCCAGTGCTTAGAACAGTGCTCTGCACATAGAAAGTGTACAATAAATACAACTGAATGAATGAAAAAATCTAGGCATGAGCTATTTCAGGCTCATTCAATCATATTTATTGAGTGCTTACTGTGTGTAGAGCACTGTACCAAGTGCTTGGGAGGGGACAGTACCACAATAAACAGACACATTCCCTATTCACTATGTGCAGAGCACTGTACTAAGCGCTTGGAATGTACAATTTGGCAACAGAGGTAGGAGGTGTCCAATTCTAATATTTTGCTTCAGGAAGGAAAGATGCTGAAAATGTTCAGAATAAGCATTTTTGCAAGTGAGTTAAAACTACATCTACCTAATAATAATAACGATGGTGTTTGTTAAGCGCGTACTATGTTCTGTTCTAAGAGCTGGAGTAGATACAAGCTAATCGGGTTGGACACAGTGCCTGTCCCACAGGGGGCTCACAGTCTCAATATCCATTTTTATAGATGAGGTCACTGAGGCACAGAGAAACGAAGTGACTGGCCCAAGGCCACACAGCAAACGAGTGGCTGCGCCGGATTTAGAACGATGACCTTCTGACTTCCAGTCCTGGGCTCTATCCGCTATGCTCTACTCTATCAGTAGAGAGACGGGCAGTAAGCTTAACCACTGATCACAATCCCTCAGGGAATGTAAATCCCTCCATCTCGGATGGTTTATCTCGATGTCTGCCCAACCCTGGGGTTTTCTATGAGGTGATAGTAATAACCCCCCAAACGAGCAGGTCCCTTCCAGGGCATGGAGACAAAATTCTCAGCCCTTCAGAGAAGGCCCACAGTTTACTTAAGACCAATGGGGCAAGCTCAGCATAAATCACCAGAGGAAAATGATGGTCTCTCCTCTGTGAGAAGTAATTGACATCTGGTTTCGTTATGTGCGCCGTCTGGTTTCACTTCTCCTCATCTGGTTCTACTTCTCTCCAGTCCTTTGACAACCACCTCCAGCTACTTCACCCTAGGGGGAGGCTTTGCGCTGGAGGCTAAAGGGAGGCTCGAGAGGAGAGCCGTTCTCTTAGGAGGGACTTGCAGGCGCTGGGGAGAAGAGAAGGTGGTTCATTTAATGATTAGTGAAGGAAAGCCCTAGGTCTAGTGGCTACAGCCTGGGCCTGGGAGTCAGAAGGACCTGGGTTCTAATTCTGGCTCTGCCACTTGTCTGCTGGGTGACTGCCAGCAAGTCATTTCACTTCTCTGTGCCTTAGTTACCTCATCTGTAAAATGGGGATCGAGACTGGGACCCTCACGTGGGACAGGGACTGAGTCCAACCAGATTTGCTTGTATCCACCCCACTACTTAGTATGGTGCTTGGCACATAGTAAGCACTTAACAAATAGAACAAGTATTATATTATTGTCTACCCCAGTGCTTAGAACAGTGCTTGACACATAGGATGCGCTTAACAAATACCACCCTTATTATTATTATGCTGAATTTCAGGCTGGAGTTGGTTGATCCTGACCTCTCTCCTGATGCTGGGCTTTCTTCAGGCAGGGTCGATTAGACGGTAAGCCCGTCAGTGGGCAGGGATTGTCTCTATCTGTTGCCAAATGGTACATTTCAAGTGCTTAGTACAGTGCTCTGCACACAGTAAGTGCTCAATAAATACTATTGAATGAATGGAGTCTGGGAGTCAGGTTAAATGAGAAGGTAGAAAAGTAGTTTAGCTGGCAGAGCTCATCAGAGGAGGGATTTGCAAAGAGGAGATGCCGAGCGGTTAGGATAAACTGGGAAATGGTCTTGGAGGAAGTGAGGTGACAAGTAGGGCGGTTGTGATGGTTACATATCCTTGGTCAAAAAATAAGTCCACATTTTGGATAATGAAGACATTGTGGAGAGGAAAAAGAGAGGCAGAGAGAGGGGGAGACACAGAGAGGGGGAGAGACAGCATGGTCTAGTGGATAGAGCTTGCGAGTCAGAAGGACTTGTGTTCTAATCCCGGCTCTGCCACATGCCTGCTGTGTTACCCTGGGGAAGTCACTTCACTTCTCTGGACCTCAGTGACCTCAACTGTAAAATGGGGATTAAGACTGTGAGCTCCACAGTGGGACAGAGACTGTGTCCAACCTGATTAGCCTGTATCTTCCCCAGCGCTTGGAACAGTGCTTGACACATAGTAAAAGCGAAACGCATACCATCATCACGGCAAGAGGATGGGGATAGGTCGGGGAGAAAGGGAAAGGAGGGGGAGAGGAGAGAGAGGAAAAGAGGGGAAAGGGGCAGAGACCTTCCTTCAAGTTGGGAAGGGGTGACAGGACATTCTACTATCTCCCCTATCCTTAATTGATTTCAACATCTGTCTCCCCCTAGATACTGTAAGTTCTGTGTGGGCAGGGATCTAATCTACCTACTCTATCATATTGTATTTTCCCAAACACTTAGAATAGTAGTCTTCACATAGTAAGCATTTAATAAACACCACTGATTGGTCAAAAGAGAGAAAAGCAGAGAGGGAGAGAATGGGGAGGGGGGTGGGGTGGGAACCTTACGGAGAAAGAGGAAAGATACATCTAGATACCTGGAGGGATGGGAACTAATTAACGAGTCAATCTGCTCTGGCCCAGTGCCAAAGACCACCAGCATGACTTGAAAATGCGGAGCAGGAGGAGGAGAAACCTGAGGCTCCGCTCTCTAAAACCCAATCTTTCCACTCCATCCAAACTTCTACTACGTTGATCCAAGGACTTATCCTATCTCATCTTGACTACTGTATCAACCTCCTTGCTGACCTTCTGCCTCTCCCCACTTCAGTCCATACTTCATTCTGTTGCCTGGATCATTTTTCTCATAAAATAATAATGTTGCTTTTTGTTAAGCACTTACTATGTGCAGAGCACTGTTCTAAGTGCTGGGGTAGATACAGAGTAATCAGGTTGTCCCACGTGAGGCCCACAGTTAATCCCCATTTTACAGATGAGGGAACCGAGGCACAGAGAAGTGAAGTGACTTGCCCACAGTCACACAGCTGACAGGTGGCAGAGCCAGGATTCGACCTTCAGTCCATGTCTCCCCACTCCTTAAGAACTTCCCGTGGTTGTCCATCCATCTTCATATTCATGGGAAGCAGCGTGGCTCAACAGGAAGAGACCGGGCTAGGGAGTCAGAAGATGCGGGTTCTAATCGCAGCTCTGCCACTTGTCTGCTGTGTGACCTTGGACAGGCTACTTAACTTCTCCGTGCCTCAGTTACCTCATCCTTAAAATGGGGATTAAGACCGTGAGCCCCTCGTGGGACAATCTAGTTACCTTGTATCTACCTCAGTGCTTAGAAGAGTGATTGGCACATAGTAATCACTTAACAGATACTGTCATTATTATCATTATATTAAAAAGCACTTTCTCACCATTGCTTTTGAAACACTCCATCAGCTCTCCCTCTCCTACCTTACCTAGCTGATTCCCTACTACAACCCAGCATGCACACTTCACTCCTCCAATGCTAACTTGCTCACTGAACTTTGATCTTACCAATCTCGCCACCGACTCCTTGCCCACAGGATGTGGATCTAGCCTGGAACTCCCTCCCCCTTTATATATAGCAGCTTACCACTCTTCCCACCTCCAAAACCTCGTGAAGATCACACCTCCTCCAATAGGCCTTCCCTGACTAAGCCCTCATCCCCCTACTCCCTCTTTCTTCTACAGCACCTCTGCTCTGGATCCTCACCCTTTAAACACTTGATATTCATCTCAACCTCCACTGCACTTTGCTAGATATCCATAATTTATTTTAATGTCTGTCTCCTCCTCTAGACCCTGAGCTCCTCAAGGTCAGGGAACGTGTCTACTAATTCTGTGGTATTGCTCTGCACATAATAAGCACTCAATAAATTCCACTGATTGATTAATTGGTATAATTGTTATGGTATTTTTTAAGCACTTACTATATGCCAAGCACTGTTCTAAGCACTGGGGTAGATACAAGGTTATCAGCTTGTCCCACGTGGGGCTCACAGTCTTAATCCCCATTTTACAGATGAGATAACTGAGACACAGAGAAATTAAATGGCTTGCGCAAGGTCGCACAGCAGACATGTGGGGGAGCCGGGTTTGGAACCCACATCCTCTGACTCCCAAATCCGTGCTCTTTCCACTGAGCCACGCTGCTTTTCGGTATAGCACTTATTTTTTCCATAGCACTTTCTGTTTGACATAGGGGTGGATAGACAACCACTGGAGGTTTTTGAGGAGTGGGAGGACATAGCCCGAAAGGTTTTTTAGAAAAATGTTCTGGACAACAGAGTGAAACAAGGACTGGAGTGGGGAGCCACAGGAAGCAGGGAGGTCATCGAGGAAGCTGATGAAGTAGCCAAGGGGTGATATGATAAGTGCCCGCACGAGCATGGTAGTAGTTTGGATGAAGAGGAGAGGGGAGGATTCTAGGGTTGCTATTAAGGAAGACCCAAAAGGATTTGGTGACAGACTGATTATGTAAATATGTGGTGACAGACAATGAGAGACGTGAGTCAAGGATGTCCAGACTACTGGCTTCATTCATTTATTCATTCAATCATATTTACTGAGTACTTTACTAAGCACTTGGGAGAGGACAATATAACAATAGATACATTCCCTGCCCACAGACAGCTTACAGTCTTGAGGGGGAGACAGACATTAATATAAATAGATAAATTACAGATATGTACATAATTTGTACATAATTGCAACTTTGCAATTACTAAAACACTAAGGAAATCTGGAACTTCTCTTCCCCCAGTCTGAGTCAGTAGCCGACCAGAGATTTCCTGCCATCTGCCATTATCCATGGCATAATGGACAGATCCCAGGCCTGGGAGTCAGAAGGTCATAGGTCTTAATCCCAGCTCTGCCACTTGTCTGCTATGTGACCTTGGGTGAGTCACTTCACTTATCTGGGCCCCAGTTCCCTCAACTGAGACTGTGAACCCCACAAGGGATAAGGACTGTGTCTAACCCTATTTGTTTGTATCCACCAAAGCTCTTAGTACAGTGCCTGGCACATAGTAAGAGCTTAACAAATATCACAATTATTAGTAGTAATAGTATTTATTAAACACGTTACAGAACAAATGACACCGTACTCAGTTCTGGGAAAGAATGCACGGTGAGAATTGGACAGGGTCTCTACCCCTCAAGAGGTTCACGGTCATGGAATAAGAAGGGAATGGGACTGGTGGCTGACACATTGGAGAAAATAAAGCAATAAAAATGAAAGATCCACCTAAAAAAATCATACACTCTTATACAATTACATGTGGGACTATAGAGTAAAATCCTAACTCTGCCACTTCCCTGCTCTGTGACTTTGGACAAGTCACTTACCTTCTCCTGTCCTCAGCATCCATCTGTAAAATAGAGACTAAATATCTGTTCTCCCTCTCCCTTAAGACAGAGACTCCTGGGTGGGTCAGGGACTGTCTTGAGCCTGATTATTTTGCATTTACCTCAGCACTTACTACAGCGCTTGGCCCATAGTTGTGCTTAAATTCAACAATTGACTGAGGTCAGTCACAGAGGGAAACATGGCAGAGGGGAGCTTAGATCTCTCTTTTTTCTTTTTTAATGGTATTTTTTTAAGTGTTTACTATGTACCAGACACTGTCCTAAATGCTGGGGTAGATTCAAGATAATCAGGTAGGACACAATCCATTTTCCACATGGGGGTCACAGTTTTAATCCCAGATGAGGGAACTGAGTTTCAGAGAAGAAAAGTGACTTGCCCAAGGTCACCCAGCAGTCAAGCAGCAGAATAGGGATTAAAACCCAGGTCCTTCTGACTTAGAGGCCTATTTTCTTTTAGCTAGGCCACGATGTTTCTCAACCTGTCTCTTCGACCTGGGAAGTATTCAAGGAAGAAGCAAGTCTTCCATTGTTCTTTCTAGACTGGAAATAGTAATTTTTAATGATATTTATAATGATCTGTGTTAAGCAGGATGCTGAACACTGGGGTAGATAAAGGATAAAGAGATCAAACTATCCTTGTCCTACGTGGAGCTAAGCTTGTTGTGATCAGGGAATGCATCTATTTAGTCTGTTATATTGTACTATCCTAAGCACTTAATGCAGTGTTCTGCACACAGTAAATGGTCATTAAATGCCACTGATGCATCGGCTGTCACAATCTAATAAGGAGGTAGAGCGGGTATCTTCTCCGCAAATAATGGATGAGGATACTGAGACGCAAAGAGGTTAATCAATCAAAGGTATTTCTTGAGCACTTACTATATGCAGAGCACTGTACTAAGTGCTCGGGGGAGAGTACAATGCAGCAGAATTGGCAGAAACGTTCTCTGCCCATAGCGAGTTTACAGTCTTGAATGGGAGACTGACATTAATATGAACAAGTATTGTATAATATATCATTTAAAGATAATCACCTAAGTGCTCTGGGGTTGGGGGTGGAGCTAATATCAAATGTCCATAGGTCACAGACCAGAGCACCTAGGCATCACAAAAGGGAGAGGGAGCAGGGGGAAAACATAATTTAATTGGGAAAGGCCTCTTGGAGGGAATGTGACCTTAATAATGCTTTATAGATGGAGAGAGTGGTGGTCTGGTGTATATTAAGCGGGTGGGAGTTCCAGGCCAAGAGGAGGACGTGGGAAAGGAGTTAAGCGAAGAGATAGACAAGGTTGGCGTACAGTGAGTGAGCTGGAGCTAGAGAACCAAAGTGCGTAGGCTGGACTGTATTAGGAGTTCGGTGAAGTGAGATAGGATGGGGCAAGTTGACTGAGTGCTTTAAAGTCAGTGGTAAGGAGTTTCCATTTGATATGGAGGTGCATGGACAGTCACTGAAGGTTCTTGAGCAGTGGAGAGACATGGATCGAATCTTTCTGTAGAAAAAGGATCCATGCAGCAGAGTGAAGTATGGATTGGAGTGGGGAGATACAGGAGGCCGGGAAGTCCGTGAGACAGCAGATGCAGTAGTCAAGGTGGTTTAAGACAAGTGCTTGGAGCAGCACGGAGAGGAAGGGGTGGATTTTTAGCAGTGTTGTGAAGGTAGAAATGACAGGATTTGGTGACTGATTGAATGTGTGGGTGAAATGAGAGATGAGTTGAGGACAATGCCAAGTTCATGGGCTTATGAGATAAGGATAGTGGTGTTGTCTATAGTGATGGGAATGGAGCTGTTTAATTTGAGGTGTTGGTGGGACATCCAAGTAGAGATGACCTGAAGACAGGAGGAGATAATAATGTGGGTATTTGTTAAGTGCTTACTATGTGCAGAGCACTGTTCTAAGCTCTGGGGTAGATGCAGGGTAATCAGGCTGTCCCAGGTGAGGCTCTCAGTCTTAATCTCCATTTTCCAGATGAGGGAACTGAGGCACAAAGAAGTGAAGTGGCTTGCCCACAGTCACACAGCTGACAAGTGGCAGAGGGGGGATTCAAACCCATGACCTCTGACTCCCAAGCCCATGCTCTTTCCATTGAGCCACGCTGCTTCTCTAAGAGATGTGAGATTGCAAGGAAGGAGAGAAGTCAGGGCTGGAGTGAGAAATTTGGGAATCATCTGCATAGAGATGGTAATTGAAGCCATAGGAGTGAATGACTTTTCCAAGGAAATGGTGGGGGGGTGGGGTGTGAATGGAGAATAAAAGGGGACCTAGTACTGAGCCTTGAGGGACCTTTAATGTCACAGGGTGGGACTCTCCCAGACTGAGCTCCCCCCTTTTTCCCTCTGCTTCCTCTACCCCCCCTTCACCTCTCCACAGCTAAACCCTCTTCTCCCCCCTTTCCCTCTCCTCCTCCCCCCTCCAATCCCACCCCCTCAACACTGTACTCGTCCGCTCAACTGTATATATCTTCATCACCCTATATATTTTGTTTAATGAGATGTACATCACTCTGATTCTATTTAGTTGCCATTGTGATGTTCTTCCCCTTGACTCTATTTATTGCCATTGTTCTTGTCTGCCCGTCTCCCCCGATTAGACTGTAAGCACGTCAAATGGCAGGGACTGTCTCTATCTGTTGCCGACTTGTTCATTCCAACCGCTTAGTACAGTGCTCTGCACATAGTAAGCGCTCAATAAATACTATTGAATGAATGAATGAATGAGGCAGAGGAGCAGCCTGCGAAAGAGACTGAAAGGAGTGGTTAGAGAGATAGGAAGAGAACCAAGAGAGAACAGTGTCAGTGAAGCCAAGGTTGGATGAAGTTTCCAGGACAGGGGATGGTCTACAATGTTGAAGGTGACTGAGAGGTCTCGGAGGAGTAGGATGGAGTAGAGACCATCTGATTTGCAGAGAGGAAGGTCACTGGTTACCTTAGAGAGGGCTGTTTCTGTGGAGTGAAGGGGGCGGAAGCCAGATTGGAGGGAGTCTGAGAGACAATTGGAGGTGAGGAAGTGGAGACAGAGGATTAATTCATTTATATTTACTGAGCGCTTACTGTGTGCAGAACACTGTTCTAAACACTTGGAAAGTACAATACAGCAATAGACAGAGACAATCCCTGTCCACAACGGGCTCACAGTCTGGGGTGGGGGAGGCAGACATCAATACAAGTAAACAGGCATCAATAAGTAGGATTATAAATACATAAATGCTGTGGGGTGGTGGGGGGAGCAAAGGGAGCGAGTCGAGGTGACGTGGAAGGGAGGGGAGCTGAGGAAAAGGGGACTTAGTTTAGGAAGGCCCATTGGAAGAGTTGAGCCTTCAGTAGGGCTCTGAAGGGGGAGAACAGTGATTGTTTGTAAACAAGCAACGAGTGGGTGTAAACAACTCTCTCAAGAAGTTTGGAGACAAATGGTAGGAGGGAGATGGGGCTATAACTGGAGGGAGGATTTATTTCAGCATAGGGGTTCCATAAACTTGTTTGAAGGCAGTACTGAAGAAGCTGCTGGAAAGTGAACAGTAGAAGATGGCAGACAAGGAGAGAAGAAGGAAGTGCTTTAAAAAGGTATGAAGGGATGGGATCAGAAGCACAGCGGGAAGGGGGAAGTTTTAGAGAGGAGGTGAGAGTTTAAGGAATAGAAGTAGGAACAGTATTTTTAAAGCATCTACTCTGTGCACCACACTGTATTCTCCTGTTAGACTGCAAGCTCTTTGTGGGACAAGAATGTTCATTCATTCATTCAATTGTAGTTATTGAGCGCTTGCTGTGCGTGGAGGACCGAACTAAGAGCTAGGGAGAGCACAATGAATTGACAGTCTAGAGGGAGAGTCAGATATTAATATAAAATAAATGTATTACAGATATAGATATAAGTGCTGTGGATCTGAGGTGAGGGGGTGATGAATAAAAGGAGAAAGTCAGGGCGATGCAGAAGGGAGTGGAAGAAAAAGAAAAGAAGGGTTTAGACAGGAAAGGCCTCTTGGAGGAGGCATCCAATAAGGCTTTAAAAGGGCGGAGGAGTCATTGTCTGTTGGATACCTCCATTACGGGCTACTGTGCCAGATTCTTCATCCAGTGCTCTGCACACAGTAAACGCTCAATAAATCCCATGGATTGATTGTTTACTGAGCATTAGGAAAAAGAAAAAGAGAATGTGTCAGAAGTTCTCCCAGGGTCATCCGGTAGATGAGTGGCAGAGCTTGGATTAGAACGGGGTTTCCCGCCTACCAGGATGACGCTCTTGCCATTAGACCAGGCTAAGATTTGATGGGTGGAAGGACAGGGCTGGGAGCAGTGTTTTACAGGTAGAAAGGGAGAGGATTTCACCAAGACTCCCTTATATCTGGCCCCATCGTATCTGGCTCTGTCACTCAATCAGCTCTTACTGTGTGCAGAGCACTGTACTAAGCATTTGGGAGAGGCAATATAACAGAGTTCGTAGACATTTTCCTCCACCCACAAGGAGTTTACTGTCTAGAGGAATTAAAGCAGTGTCTTCTCTCTATACCTATTTCACAACTCGCTCTCTGCTCAGCCAAAGTGAACCTTCTCAATGGACTGCGCTCTTGATTCTTCTGCCCCATCACTTTTTTCTATGATATTTGTTAAGCGCTTACTATATGCCAGGCACTGTTCTAAGCCCTGGGATAGAGAGAAGATAATCATGTTGGACACGGTCTCTGTCCCACATAGGGCTCACAGTTTTTATCCCCATTTTATAGGTGAGGGAACTGAAGTCCAGAGAAATGAAGTGACTGTGGTGGAACTGGGATTAGAACCCAGGTCCTTCTGACTCCCAGGCCCATGCTCTATCCACTAGGTCATGCTGCTTCCCATGAATCCCTCTCCCTTCCCCCGCAACCTCAAGCCCCCTCATAACTCCCCTCTTCAATCAAAGCTATCCTAAAATCACATCTCCTCCAAATAAGCCCTCCCTGACTGATTTCCCAGCACCCTGAGCCACATCAACCCTCTAGCCAACTCCAGAAGTTACAAACTTGTTTAGAGCTTCCTCACCTCTTATATGTCTGTCTTTTTTCAATTAATTTTTACCTCCTATTTATAAATATTTGCAGGCTTGTAGAAGCAGATCAAATCACGTTGGACACAGTCCCCATCCCCAGAGGGGTTCACATTAGATAGAGCACGGGCCTGGGAGTCAGAAGGTTCTAATCCCGGCTCTGCCACTTTCTGCTGTGTGACCTCGGGCAAGTCACTTCATTTCTCAGGGCCTCAGTTCTCTCATCTGTTAAATGGGGATTAAGACTGAGCCCCCTGAGGAACAGGGACTGTATCCAACCCGATTTGCTTGTATCAGCTCCAGTGCTTAGTACAATGCTCGGTACATATTAAGCACTTAACCAAAATCACAGTTCTTATTTTTATTAACATTCCCTGCTCACGACGAGCTTACAGTCTTCTCAAATATACTGAACCCTACTGGCTTGTCTCAACAATGGGGAAAGGTCACGGAATTAGAAGTAGAAGGGGCTACCCTTCTTGAGCGTGGGGCTTCATTCCAGGCCAGGAAGCCCGTTCACCAAAGAGCTCTAAACGAGGAATGGCAGCGGGAGTTTTTCCTCTGTCGAGAAAGCAACAGCAGAAAAACAAATCCAGTTACAACGGGGGGGCTCATTCCATGAGCATTCAAATTAGCCTCTTTGGAAAGAATTTGCTGAGCAGTTGAAACTGACCCACATTCAGAAGGGAAGAACAAAGCTGAGCTGGGCTCTGGGCACAGCTAAGTGCTTAAAGGTCTCGGGGAGGCTTCTGTTTTCATTGATATTAAATAAGGATCCCAGCTGATGAGGGAATGTAAGTCATTTGGGGGCAGGAGACAGGCAGTCTAGTCAATGGAAAAAAAAAAAAAAGAAATCAAAGGGAAATAAGCCGGATGACTTGGGTAGGGGGAGTTGTTTCATCTTATTACTTGCGTCTACACTGTGGTAACAAAAGGCATTTCAATAATCTATACCGCGCAGCATTTAAATAGAGCAGAACACCCCAGAGCTGTTTGAATTTTTTTCCTGTTCTGACTGGGGATTGGTTAGAGAGAAGGAAACTTTCTCATACAAAAAAGGGAGGAGAGTGGGAGGGTGACAAGGCATCGGAGAGAAGCGTTCTGCCCCAAGTCACTAGTTTGGTCACTGTTTATTCAATCGTATTTACTGAATACTTACCGTGTGCAGAGCACCGTACTATTTGGGAGCTAGTACAGTATAGTGGAATTGGTAGACACGTTCCCTGCCCACAAGTTTACAGTCTAGTGGATTGTGTTATTAATATCATGAGTAAATTATTTTTAATGTCATTATTATGAGACATTTGTTATGGACTTACTAAGCACTAGGCTAATCAGTTGAACCGCTGCCCCACATGAGGCTCACAGACTAAAGAAGAGGGAAAACAGGTTTTGAATCCCCATTTGACAGATGAGGAAACTGAAGCCCAGAGAAGCAGTGAGTGAGGAGAACAGGGGGTTTCAAGTAGTTTTCATGCAGGCACTTGAAGCGAGCCAAAGATGGAGAAATCTGCTTACATTTTCCCACACTTATAGCGTCCCCAGCTAATGTACATTGAACAGAGCTGAGGAAACTAAGCCTGGTAGTGAACAATAATTTAAATCCTAAATTGGTCCTTATGTGGCCTTGGACAAGTCACTTTCCCCCCTCCTTTTTCAATTCCATCAATCTTTAGTACTTATTGAGCACTTACTGTGTGCAAAGCACTATATTAAGCAGTAGGAAGGAAATACGGACATAAAAATTGTGATACTTGTTAAACCCTCTCTATGTTGAAGAACTATACTAAGCAATGGGGTAGATTCCATATCTGCAGATTGGACACTGTTCATGTCCCAGACAGTCTAAGGGGGAGGGAAGGCAGGTATCGAATTCCCATTTTACAGATGAGGAAACTAAGGACCAGAGGAGTTAAGTGACTTGCCCATAGCCCGAACTCTAATCTCCACTCCACTGCTGGACAGCTGTGTGACTGTGGGCAAGTCGCTTAACTGCTCTCTGCCTCAGTTTTCTCATTTGTAAAATGGGGATTAAATTCCTATTCTTCCTCCTCTTTAGACTGTGAATCCCGTGTAGGGCAGGGATGATGTCTGGCCTGATAATCCTATATCTACCCCACCACTCAGCACAGGGCTTAGCCAATAATGTTTAACAAAAACCATTTGTTATCAAAGCTCTGATTTAGTGTGGTGAGTCTCATTTTTACTAAAGGAATGTAACAGTTTTCAGAACAAAATACCTGCGGAGTCTTTGTACTGGACTTCTGAGGGGTATACACAGTCGCTTCCTCTCTTCCTGGTTTGAAAAATAAAAAGAGGATACAAGGTTCTACACTCCCTCAAACTGATGACTGCACTTACCTCCAGGGTATCGATCAGTTGATCAGTGGTATTCATTGAGCACCCACAGAGTGCTAAGCACTTTATAAAGTACTTGCAAGAGTATAAAGATGACTTAGGTTTACCGAGAAGTTTATAGGGTAACGGAGGAGGTAGGCAGACACAAAACTGTTCCCTAATAGTGAAAGCAGAAGAAAAAACAAGGATATTGCAGGAAGTAAAAAATAGGGCTTAAATGCTGATTCTCCCTCCCTTAAGACTGTGAATCAAGTTAATCAGGTTGGACTTGCATCTTCCCCAGTGATTAAAATAGTATTTGATACATAGTAACTGCTTAACAAATAGCACAATAATAATAACCACAACAAGTGATATGAATCAGGATGAAATAGGTGAAGTAATCATTGAATGTACAAATCAAAATAGAAATATGCAAGCAAAGACTGGGAAGACAGTGTAGGCAAGTGGATTAAGCAGAGGACTGGCAATCATGAGGCCCAGGTTTGAATCCCAGCTCTGGCACTGGACAACCATGTAACTTTGGGCAAGTTACTTTACCTCTCTAGGCCTTAGTTTCTTCGCCATAAAATGGGGAAAAAATCAATTGTGAGCCCCATGCGGAATCAATCAAGTAATGCTATTTATTGAGTACCTACTAAGTGCTGAGTAATAATAAGAATTATTATTTGCTAAGGGCTTACTATGTGTCAAGCACTGTTCTATGTGTCAAGCACTGTTCTAAGCTCTGGGATAGGTACAGGGAATAAGGGGTCCCATGTGGGGCTCACACTTTTAATTCCCATTTTACAGATGAGGTAACAGAGGCACAGAGAATTTAAGTGACTTACTCAAGGCCACATAGCAGACAAGTGGCAGAGCAGGATTAGAATCCACATCCCACAGCTTGAGTACCAGACTGTGTCTAGCCTAGTGAAAAAAACCTGGGCCAGAGAGTCAGAGGACTTGGATTCTAATCCCGGCTCTGCTGCTTGCCCGTTGTGTGACCTTGGACATTAAAGACATTTAACTTCTCTGTGTCTCCATTTCCTCAATGGCAAAATGGGGATTCAATATCTGTTCTCCCTCTTACTTAGTTGGTGTGCCTCATGTGAGATACGGACTGTGTCTAACTTGATTATCTGGTATCTACCCCAGTGCTTAGAACAGTGCTGGACAAAGAGTAAGCGCTTAATATAATAATAGTAATAATAAATCTACTCCAGCACTTAGCGAACAATAAGTGTTTAATACATATTAATAGTACTTATTTGGCACACAAGGCCTGGGAGCCAGAGGTTCATGGGTTCTAATCCCCGCTCAGCCACTTGCCTGTGTGACCTTGGCCTCAGTTTCGCATCTGTAAAATGGGAATTGAGACGGAGCCCCATATGGTACCACAAAAGACCACGATTATTTCGGGCATCCTGTGTGCAGAACTGTACTAAGCACTGGGAAAAAAATACGTACGTGTGAATTAGACATGGTTCCTGTCCCTCAGAGACCTCACAATCTAAAATGTCATTATTATTAAGAAATGAAAATGATCATATCTTCAAAAGGGTCAAGGCCAGAAAAAATATATGGGTCTTCGGGATTCATTGCTCTATGGTAGAAACTGGGAAACTTTTTTTTTTTAATAAAAAGTATATCTTCTCTTATAAAACATCAAAATCAACTAGAAATCAGCCTCATCAATTGCCAGTTCCAGTACCTGAAACTCTTGAATCACAGTTTGTTCTCGGGCTTGTCACATTGTGAGCCTTGTCTGCTTCAAACACAGTAAACGCTCAGTAAACATGAATGAATGAAGGACTGATGGTTAAACAGAGTGCAAAGAAGGAAGATAGGTTTGGGGGCCTGTTCCAGGGACCGATTTTACATCTGGGCAAGGAATCGTTCTGGATCGCTTTGGGTGGCTTTTCCCAGGAAACTAATAAACCCATGAACGTTTGCCGAGATTAACGGATGATCGCTCGACCTTCGAAGCCTTATTGAAGACCCAGCTCCTCCAAGAGGCCTTCCCCAAATAGGCCCTCATCTCCTCTTCTCTCACTCCCTTGTCACCCTTGCACTAGGATATGCATCCTTTATTTACTCTCTCAGCCCTACAGCACTTATGTCCACATCCACTTATTTGTTTAGTATCTCTCTATCTTCCCCTCTAGACTGTAAGCTTGTAGTGGGCATGGAACGTGTCTTCCAACTCCGTCATACTGTACTCTCCCAAGTCCTTAATGCAGTGCTCTTCACCCAATAAGTGCTCAATAAATATGACTGATTGTTCGACTGACTAACTCGATCGAAGGTTTTCTTCCTGAAAGGCCTGGGTCAGTGAAGTCAAGATGAGTGGGTCAGATTGGTTGACTGGATTTGAACACCCAAGTTATTTCCTCAACTCTCCAAAGATGGCCAATGTCTGTCCTAAAGTCAATCTCCTGGCCGAGAAGAGGGGGTGCCTGCCCCCACTAAGGAGTCTGGTTCTGTTCTTACCCGCTGCTCTGACCACTTATCTCAAAACACAAGCTGGCTTCATTTCTCCCCTTAACGTTCGCTCGGAATTTCCCACTGCTCAGATAGGAGGTTCCAGTCAATAGCCTCACAGTGAAATAGATGCACCAAACAAGCTCTCCACCCCACTATCCAGCATGGGATACCCTCTGTTCCCACTGGGGCAAGGGACAGCACATTGTAAATTTTTTTCAATGGTAATTGTTAAGCGCTTACTATGTGCCAGGCACTGTTCTAAGCACTGGAATAGTTGTAAGGTCATCAGGTTGGACCCAGTCCACGTCCCACATGGGGCTCACAGTCTTAATCCCATTTTACCGAAGAGACAACTGAGGCACCGGGAAGCGAAGTGACTTGCCCAAGGTCACACAACAGTCAAGTGGTGGAGCCGGGATTAGAGCTCAGGTCCTTCTGACTCCCAGGCCTGGGCTCCAATTGGGATAGCTGAATTTATACCTCTGTGGGTGTGTGTGGGTGTGTTTGGGGTGTGTGTCTGGGGCTTGGTATCGAAGACCTGGAAGTCAGAGGACCTGTGTCCTAACCGTGACTCTGCCACTAGCCCACGGTGTGAGCTGGGGCTAGTCACTTCACTGTGTCTCAGTTTTCTCATCTGTAAAATGGGTTTGAAATACCTCCTCTCCCCCTCATTTCATTGATCAGTCATATTTACTGAGCACTTGTCCTGTGCAGAGCACTGTACTAAAGCATTTGGGAGAGTACAATACCACAGAGTCGGTAGACACGTCTCCTGCCCACAAATGACTCATGCAGGACAGGAATTTTCTCCAACTTGATTACCTTGAATCTACCCAAGTGCTTATACCGTGTTTAGCATATAGTAAGCACCCAGATACCATAATGATAATAGTGATTATCGTTATTATTATTCTGAACATAGGCCCAGTGGTTTTAAGGACAATAATCATATGACTGTGTGATCTTATGATCATAGAATTATCGGTTGCTAATTATTGAACGTCTAGTCCATGTAGCACACTGTACTGAGTGCTTGTGAGAGAACAGTACAACAGAATTGGCAGACATGATCCCTGCCCTTGAGGAGTTTAAAGTCTAGTGGGGGAGAGAAGCACTCAAATTATAGCTAGGAAGCCGCAGCATAATGTACAAAATAATGTGCAAAAGCACACACAGAAAGAGCTTAATAAATACCATTGTTGATAACGGGAGAGGACTCAAAGGACTGGCTGTCATTAGAGCAGGGTAAAAGGTTGCTCTATTACTCTTATTAATTGTTAAATGCTTCCTAGGTGTCCAACACTACTAAATGCTGAGCTAGACACAAGCATATCAGGTTGGACATGGTTCCTGTCCCACGTGGGGTTCACAGACTAACCGGTTGGTAGACCAGGAATTTCATCCCCATTTTATAGACGAGGAAACTCAGGCACAGAAAAGTTAAGTGACCGGCCCAAGGTCACACAGCGGGCAAGTGAAGGAGCCAGAACTGGAACCCAGGTACTCTTTTCCACTAGACCACGCCACTTCTCCGCTGCAATGTCCTGTACTAAGCACTTAGGAAGTACCAAGCAAGCTTTGACAAATACCAAGAATAATAATATTGGTATTTGTTAAGTGCTTACTATGTGCAGAGCACTGTTCTAAGCACTGGGGTAGATACAGGGTCATCAGGTTGTCCCCCGTGAGGCTCACAGTTAATCCCCATTTTACAGATGAGGTAACTGAGGCACAGAGAAGTCAAGTGACTTGCCCACAGTCACACAACTGACAAGGGGCAGAGACAGAATTCGAACTCATGACCTCTGACTCCCAAGCCAGGGCTCTTTCCACTGAGCCACGCTGCTTCCCTCATACTCTAGGCTGGGAGACAGAAGCAAAAATATTTACAGAGTAAACAAAAAATTATTTCAGAATACACAATTGAATAAGCAATACATACATGACTGTTGAAGCTAAAAGTACAGGAGTGCTAGAAATGGCAGAGGATTTATAAGACAAGGGACGCTGGGAATTAACTGGCAAAGATGTGTGTGAGGAGGCATTTTAATGAGGGGGAAACTGTTAATTATGGCACTTCAGTGCTTACTCTGTGCCAAGCACTGTTCTAAGCGCTGGGGCAGATAAAAGTTAATCAGTTTGGACATAGTCCCACATGGGCCTCCCAAGCTAAAATGGGGCTCACATTCCAGAGGTCTGTCAGATTGTAGGGAAGGAGAGAACCCCAAGCCCTAGGGAGAAACACGAGCAAGGGGAAGAAGAGGAAGAGCCGAGAGGGAGGTTCGGCTCCAAGATTGACTTTGGCTGGAAGGTAGCAGGTGAAGAGAGCAGGCACATAATGTGGGGTGACCTTAAGGAGAACCCTGAAAAATGATAATAGTAATGAAAATAATAGCAACTGTGGTATTTGTTAAGCTCTACGTGCCAGGCTCGGTACTAAGCACTGTGGTGGATACCCGCAAATCGGGTTGGACCCAGTTCCTGTCCCGCATGGGGCTCACAGTCTTAATCCCATTTTATATGAGGTAACTGAGGCCTAGAGAAATGAAGTGACTTTCCCAAGGTCACACAGCAGACAAGTGGCTGTGCCAGAACTAGAACCCATGGCCTTCTGACCCCCAGGCCCATGTTGGTTAGCAAGTTCTGTGGACTCAGAGACAGGTCCCATGTTCCAGTGTATGCAAAGGTTCTGGAGTGAGGCGGGAAGGCAGGGGGATATGCTGCGATCTGTGGGTCCTTAGGACGCCACTTTATCCTCCAACTTGAGGAATGGTTGTATCCTGAAGGGGGTCTGAGGCATCTAGGAGGTTGGGAGGTGGCGGAGGGGGAATATGGTGATATTGAAGACATCAGTGTCCACCGAGGAAACGGTGACCACACAAGGCTAAATCACGATGTCCCAAACCAAGTGGTCTGGGAAGCAGTGGGATAGACTGGAGATTCTTGAAGACCATGGTTTGATGTTACCTAGGAATGGGGGATGGGATATTTGGGTTTTAATCCCTGCTGTGTTGCCTTTTTTTATGGTATTTGTTAAGCGCTTGCTATGTCCCTGGCACTGTTCTAAGATCTGGGGTAGATACAAGATAATCAGGCTGGACCAGTCCATTTTCCACATGGGGCTCAAAATTTTAATCTCCATTTCAAAGATGAGGGAACTAAGGCACAGAGAAATTAAGTGATTCATCTAAGGTCACTCAGCAGACAGGTGACAGAGCTGGGATTAGAACCCAGGTCTTTATGACTCCCAGGCCCCTGCTCTCTCCACTAGGTCATGCTGCTTCTCATTAATGACTTAGTCACTTAATTTCTCCGTACCTCAACATCTTTTTTTAATGGTATTTGTTAAGTGCTTACTGAGTGCCATGCACTGCACTAAACATTGGGGTAGATACAACATTGGGATAGAGAAGCAGCGTGACTTAATGGAAAAAACAAAGGCTTGGGAGTCAGAGGTCGTGGGTGCTGATCCCAACTCTGCCACTTGTCAGCTGTGTGACTTTGGGCAAGTCACTTCACTTCTCTGTGCCTCGGTGACCTCATCTGTAAAAATGGGGATTAAGACTGAGCCCCAAGTGGGACAACCTGATCACCTTGTATCTCCCCCAGCTCTTAGAACAGTCCTTGGCACACAGTAAGCACTTAACAAATACCACATTATTATTATTAGGCAAGATGATCAGTTTGGACACAGTCCCTGTCCCACGTGGGGCTCACAGACTTAATCCTCATTTTACAGATGAGAGAAATGAAACAGCAACTTGCTCCAGGTCACTCATGCATTCAATAGTATTTATTGAGCGCTTACTATTTGTAGAGCACTGTACTAAGTGATAGAACTGGGATTTGCACTTTTTCCTATTTCTCTGTCTTTGTCTCTCTCAACAGGACACACAATTTTACTGTACCTGATCTTCCACCCCAGCTACCGCTGCACAAAGACCTTACACTGACACATAGAGGCCTTTATGGGATACAGATCTGACACACCGAAAGTGCTGGATAAATAATATTATGAGGATGATTAAGGAATCATAAATCTCCTGCCCAGCCCTAGGAAGCCTCTGAAGGTCTGTCCAAGCCCTGGTAAAGCCAGAGCTAGAGTTGCCAGTTCTGTGTTGACTCAAGACCAGCACAGATGAAGGACTTGCTCTCCTTGAAATTCAGAGACCCAGAGAGGGGCTACCCACTGGGCCCAGCACTGCTTCATGAAAAAAATAAAAATAAAAACACAAAAAACAATCAGTTGCTTCACAATTTCTTCCCAATTAGCAACGAAACGCTTAGAAGCTGTAAGAGAATCTGTCTGTCCTGCAAGTAATTTGTACTAACATTTAGTCATTTCCTGTCATTAACCATCAACCCAATCTGGCCCCGGGTTTCGTGCAAGGAACTCCCCTAAAGTCAACAGCTGAGTGTGGATTTGTTTTGTGGTGTCCTGGCTCAAGGAAACATTGGATGGGTGACAGGATGCCAAGCTCTGGGATTTCCAGTGTGGCCCCCTCCCTCTCCAACCTCCTTACTCCCTTCCACCAGATGGCCTTTGCTGTCAGTCTGTTTTGTTTATACGGTATTTGTTAAGCACTCACTATGAGCCAAGCACTGTATTAAGCACTTGGTAGATGCAAGATAATCAGGCTAGATTCGGTTTCCGTTCCACACGCGGCTCGCGGACGAAGGCGGAGGGAGAACAGATATTAAAATCCCATTTTAACAGATGAGAAGACTGAGGCACCGAGAAGTTAACTGACTCTCCAAGGACGTACAACAAGCAAATGGTGGCTTGTGTTTCCACCTCAGGCAAGGAGAGTGCGGTGGTTTGGTTTTCCACCCCGGGCAAACAGGAGCATAATAGTAGCAGTATTAATATTAGGTGTTTGTTAAGCTCTTTTTCATGTCAAGCGCTAGGGTAGATACAAGTTTATCGGGTTGGACACAGACCCTGTCCCACATGGGGCTCACCATCTAAGTAGGAGGGAGAACAGGAATTGAATCCCCATTTTACACACGAGGAAACTGAGGCACAGAGAAGTTAAATGACTTGCCCAAGATTAGCCAGCAAGCAATTGGCAGAATCAGGGTTAGAACCCAAGTCCTCTGACTCCCAGGCCTATGCTCTTTCCACTAGGCCACACTTTTCCCTTTTTATACTCTTTTCACAGAGTAAACACTCAAAATGCCATTGATTGCTTGAATACTCTCCCAAGTGTTTGGTACAGTATCCAGTAAGTGTTCAGTAAATACTAATGATTGATTACTATGAAGAGAAGTGGTCAGACCAAGGTCGGGGAAGGGGGAAAGGGTGGGCGGTAATCTAGAACATCATCGGGTTCACCCTAAATAATCCACTCCCGGAGAGTGAGGCATCTATACGACCCTTTACTCTCTTCAACTGACACTTTTAGTGTCAAGGAGCTGCTGGTGCTTTGAAGAGGCAGTGTGGATTGACTTGTAGTTTTTAAGAGAAGCAGCGAGAATAGAGCATGGGCCTTGTAGTTCGAAGGAGCTGGGTTCTAATCCCAGATCCTTCCCTTGTCTGCTGTGTGAACTTAGGGCAGTCACTTTACTTCTCTGTTCCTTAGTTACTTCATTTGTAAAATGAGGATTAAGACCGGGAGCCCCATATGGGGCAGGGGCTGTGTCCAATTTGATTAGCTTATATCTACTCCAGCACTTAGTACAGTACCTGGTACGTAGTAAGTGCTTAACAAATTCCGCCACCCCCTCCAAAAAAAAAAAAAGAATGATGAACTAGTGAACCCTTGAGTTGGACGCTTGCGATTTAATCCAACCCCTTTCCTGTGGCGTTCGCCATTTCACTCGCCCCAGTGGACCGAGGAGATACGCCGCATCCCTCTCTCCATCCGGACTGCTGGCAGCGACATCTCCAATGGGGTTTCTAAGAGCCGCGCGGGATACTGGGAGTCTTCCCACCCCAGAACAAAATTAACGGGTCATTGTTTTCTTTTCAAAGAACTGAAAATTGCCTTTTTCCGAGCAGGAAGCAAATCCCGACAGGCTCCAGTGCGATTTCAAAAGTCGGTAGCTTAGCTTCTCATTCGGAAGCCCCACAGCCTCAGGGCCTGGCCCTCCCCAGCTCTCCGGCGGGGTCCCAAGGTGGACCCGAATCCCCATCCGGATGGGAAGTTCTCCATTCACACATAGGCATTCCAGACACCAGAACCGGCCTCACTTGTCAGGTGGAGGAAGAGGAAGAAGGAAGAGCCTGCTCTTCCTTTCATTAGTATCCCGGGAAAGCATGAGGGGAAACGAAAGAGGAGGTTTTCCTACACAACTCATAATCCAGCAATCAACCAATCATATTAATTGAGCATTTATTGTGTGCAGAAAACACTCTACTAAGCACTTGGGAAAGTACAATATAACAGTGTTGGTAGATATGTTCCCTGCCCACATGAGTTTACAGTCTAGAGGGGTTTGCACCATCACCAGCATCATCCATAGTACCATTTTTAATTAATATCTTACCCTCCCTGTCACAAAATCTGAAGCTTCCCAGTGCCATCAAGAATAATCCAACTTGTATGGAACGGAAAACACACACATACCACATGCACAAGTTTTACCCTCTCTCACAAAAAAACCTAGGCCACCCAGTGCCGTCAGGAATAACGCAACTTCTGTAGAACAGGAAACAGAAATGAAAACCTCTCTTCTGGAAGCATTCTACCCTTGGGCATCAAAATGCAACATCACAGAAGATGATAATAGCCAACTTCCCCTGGCAGAGAGCTCAGTTGACCATCAGCTTCCCAAAGCCATCCCGTAAATTGGTGATCAACGTTAAGACTAATATGGGCCATTCATTATTTAGAAGCACCTGGAGGGATT
Source organism: Ornithorhynchus anatinus (assembly GCF_004115215.2). Classification (NCBI taxonomy): domain Eukaryota; kingdom Metazoa; phylum Chordata; class Mammalia; order Monotremata; family Ornithorhynchidae; genus Ornithorhynchus; species Ornithorhynchus anatinus. The sequence continues at coordinate 132,307,037 of NC_041730.1, read as the reverse complement.
ATTCTAACCAAACTCAATAGAGCACAGTGATTTTTGCAGCAGAGAAATTCCCCTGACATCTGCAAAATGTTTTGCAATCAGGCTGAAGAGCTATCCCTTATTATATACGCTGCGGAAGCGTTCCACTTGTAGGTAAGGCAAGTTAGTCACAAAAAGAGATAAATAGTTATCACATGAACTCTTAGAATGGGACGAGACGATTTTCCGACTGGGTAGCATCGGGGTGTCAGATTCAGAGATTTTTAAAGTGTCTCGGTTCTAAGTTCCCCATGACAGGAGTGTGAATACTATTTTTGTAGCTTTTTGTGAAAGCTGGTTGACCACATTCATTCAGTTGTATTTGAGAGCTTACTGTGTGTGGAGCCCTAAGTGCTTGGGAGAGTACAATAAAACAAACAGACAAATTCCCTCCCCTCAACGAGCTTATAGTCTAAAGGAGCACTGGTAGAAAAGCCAGAAACAATCAAATCAACCAATCAACTGTTGGCATTTATTGAGCACTTACCATGTGCAGAGCACTGTACTAAGCAGTCGGGAAAATACAACAGAGTTAGTAGACACATTCCTTGCCTACAACGAATTTCATAGAGAGAGATTTATGGTTACTTCAGCTATTTTCAAACCACCCCAGAAGTCTTCAATCCAGGAATTTGGTCTTAATAGCAAAGCAGAGGAAAGAGGAATACACGGATAAAATTAAAATAAAATTGTGGTATTTGTTAAGTGCTTACTATGGGACAGACACTGTTCTAAGGACTGAGGTGGATAGAAGCAGATTGGGTTGAACACAGTCCCTGGCCCGATAAGGGGCTCCCCATCTCAATTCCCATTTTGCAGATGAGGTAACTGAGGGCCAGAGAAGTTAAGTGATTTGTCCAAGATCACACAGCAGACAAGTAGCGAAACTGGGATTAGAACCCATGCCCTGCTGACTCCCAGGCCTGTGCTCTATCCATGTTGCCTCTCCCCTTGTTGGGCAGGGATTAACTCTATCTGTTGCTGAATTGTATATTTCAAGCACTTAGTACAGTTCTCTGCACGTAGTAAGTGGTCAATAAATACGATTGAATGAATGAATGAATAGTAAAAGGAAAGTTTTACTAGCTTCAGTGTTAAAGTTAAAAGACAAGACCCTAATGCTTGCATTTTCCTATTTGGACAATCTTTAATAAATACATCTTTCCTCAAACAACCTTCCACACATTTGCAGATAAAGTATGATCACTACCAGGTTTTTCTTGAGTAAGAGAACACACCACATGGAGCAGAGAGATTGTATGTAAGAGGAGGAAGAAGAGAAGGCCACAGTTCTACCTCTCCTGAATTGAAAAGTAATGCACAGCTCAACGATTGGCTTATCCTCTTTCTTCCCAGAAGATTCCAATCTCCCAAAGGCTTCTGGAAAATGTAGCCTTTCTAATAATAATAATGGTATTTATTAAGTGCTTACTACGTACCAAGCACTGTTCTAAGCACTGGGGTGGATACAAGGTAGTCAGGTTGTCCCACGTGGGGCTCACAGTGTTAATCCCCATTTTACAGATCAGGGAACTGAGGCACAGAGAAGTTAAGCGACTTGCCCAAGGTCACACAGCAGACCAGTGGCAGAGTCGGAATTAGAAACCATTTGCTCTGACTCCCAAGCCCGTGCTCTTTCCACTAAGCCACGCCGCTTTGGGGGCTAGAACATTAGATGGAGGAATCATCTCCTCGCTTCCCCGGGCAGATCTGCCCAATTCTGGGTTCGGAGAGTGTCCCATTTTCCCTTTCCCACCTCTCTAGTCCTGACCTTCACTAGGGCAGAAGCCACCCGGACTGGTTCATTCAGTCATATTTATTGAGAGGTTACGTGTGCAAAGACTGGTGGCTGGAACTTTGCCAGGGAAGCAGATCGTGGGCAAGGAAAGCCCCATGAGGAGGAAAAGGATCCGTCTGTTCCCATGGGCTGCTCTGACGCTGGGTTAAAACATCAGAAAATATTTATTCGGTTTAAGGCGATCATATTTACTGAGCGCTTACTGTGTGTAGAGCCCGGGACTGTGCGCTAGGGTGAGCACAACAGATACGTTTCCTGCCCACAATTAGTTTACAGTCTAGATGTAGGGAAAACATTTTTTTTTTTTTACTAGAGTTCCTTTCATTTTTAAAATATTCCAAGTCTGTAGTTTTGAAAGCTGGGAACTCCAAAGAAGTCTGCAAATCATTAAGTCTAGATTTGTTTATTAGCTATGTTGACAGCAGGAGTCAAGACTGAACTGGAAGGGAGTAGAAATTCTTCAGAAATGGTAGTCCCTCTGGCAAGGTTCAGCACAGGGGTTAAGGACAGAAGAAGTCAAGTTCCCTAATGGGAAGAACACAGACCTGGGAGTCGGGGGACCTGGGTTCGAAGCCCAGCTATGCAATTTGTCAGCAGGGTGACTTGGTAAACTCTCTTCACTTCTCTGTGCCTCAGTTTCCTCATCTGTAAAATGAGGAGTCACTGCCTGTTCTCCTTCCTACTTCCAGTGATCCCATATGGGACAGGGACCATGTCTGACCTGATTACCTTGTATCTACCCCAGCACTTAAAACAGGGAATGCTTAATAATAATCAAAACCATAATAATCCTAATACCGTCTCTGATGCTTACCTGCTGTGTGAGCTTAGCCAAGTCACTTAACTTCGCTGTGCTTCAGTGTCCTCATCAATCATATTTATTGAGCACTTACTCTGCGCAGAACACTGTACTAAGCACTTAGGAGAGTACAGTAGAACAATAAACAGAAACATTCCCTGCCCACAATGAATTTAAAGTCTAGAGGGAAAACAAATGAAGATTCAATAACTGCTCTCCCTCCTATTTAGACTGTGAGGCTGCTGGGGATCAGGAACTTTGCCCAACCTAATCAACTTCTATTTCATTTAATACTTGGTGCACAGTGAGTACTTGACAAAAACATTATCATTAGTAGTAATATTAAGATGAGAGTCTTGACTGTAATAATAACGTTGGTATTTGTTAAGCGCTTACTATGTACAGAGCACTGTTCTAAGCGCTGGGGTAGATACAGAGTAATCAGGTTGTCCCACGTGAGGCTCACAGTCTCAATCCCCATTTTACAGATGAGGGAACCGAGGCACAGAGAAGTGAAGTGACTTGCCCACCGTCACACAGCTGACAAGTGGCGGAGCCGAGATTTGAACCCACGACCTCTGACTCCCAAGCCCGGGCTCTTTCCACTGAGCCACGCTGCTTCTCAAGCTCCCTGTGAGCTCCCTGTGAGCTGGGAAGGTGCCTAACAATGCCATTACGCTGTGCTTTTCCAAGTGTTTAATACAGTTCCGGCACAAACGTGCTCAGGAAATCTTTTTGGGGTTCAGTCAAATTGCTAAAAGAGTTTCTCTTTTTACAGAAGTAGTCGCAGAGAACTGTTTAGAGACAAGCACGCCGGACTTAAGCTAGCGTGCCCTGGTGTGGAGTTGGGAGAGCAAAATACAAAATTCCTTTGCGTTCTTCGCACTCTCGAGGGGAGGGGTAACCACAGTAGTTTTTCGGCACATACCTTAGGCAATCCTAAACACTGCAGGTTATTGTGAGGAGCGCTGGACTAGTTATTGGGTGAACTGGTTCTTAATACCAGCTATGACACTCGTCAGCTTTGCATCAGAGAAAGTCACCTAACCTCTGGGCCTCAGTTTTCTCATCTGTAAAGTAGGGAGATGGTGAGCCCCAGGTGGGACAGGGACTGCATTTGGTTAATTGTATCTATCCTAATTAAAGTGCCTTTTACACTGTAAATGTGCTTAATACCGATTATTATTATAACACAAGACCCTTGACTATCAAACCTGGAGGAAATATGACGAATATAGTCTCAGATTCAATGTGCAAACTTACATGCATGTACATAGACGCAAACAGGAGAGAGAGAAGCAGCACGGCCTAGTGATAGGGTCCAGGCCTGGGAGTCAGAAGGATTCGTATTCTAATCCTGCCTCTGTCTCTTGTCTGCTGCGTGATCTTGGGCCAGTCACTTCACTTCTCTGAGCCTCAGTTCCCTCATATTAACAATAATAATGTTGATATTTGTTAAGCGCTTACTATGTGCAGAGCACTGTTCTAAGCGCTGGGGGAGATACAGGGTAATGGGGTTGTCCCTCGTGACATCTGGAAAGTGGAGTCGAGAATGGGAACTCCATGTGCGACATGGACTGTGTCCCACCTGATTATCTTCTATCTTCCCCCAGCACACAGTACAGTGTCAGGCATATAGTAATAATAATGTTGGTATTTGTTAAGCTCTTACTATGTGCAAAGCACTGTTCTAAGCGCTGGGGGAGATACAGGGTAATGAGGATGCCCCACGTGAGGCTCACAGTTAATCACCGTTTTACAGATGAGGTAACTGAGGCACAGGGAAGTTAAGTGTTTTGCCCACAGTCACAAAGCTGACAAGTGGCAGAGCCAGGATTTGAACCCATGACCTCTGACTCCCAAGCCCGGGCTCGTTCCACTGAGCCACGCTGCTTAAATATCATTTTTAAAAAAACTCCTTGTGAGGGAGGTAGGCTGTGACGAGAGTCAAGATAGTTGGAGAAGATATAGGTTCATGAAGAGGCAGATGTGCGGCAGAGACCTCGGAGAAATAATAATAATGTTGGTATTTGTTAAGCGCTTACTATGTGCAGAGCACTGTTCTAAGCGCTGGGGGAGATACAGGGTAATCAGGTTGTCCCACGGGAGGCTCACAGTCTTAATCCCCATTTTCCAGATGAGGGAACTGAGGCACAGATAAGTGAAGTGATTTGCCCACAGTCACACAGCTGACAAGTGGCAGAGCTGGGATTCGAACCCATGACCTCTGACTCCCAAGCCCCTGCTCTATCCATTGAGCCACGCTGCTTCTGAGCCAGCTGCTTCACGCTGCTTGCTTTCTAGAAAGAACAGTCTAGGATGACAGTAATAATTATGATATTTGTTAAGCACTTACTCTGTAATAATAATAATTATAGTATGTTAAGCGCTTACTATGTGCAGACCACTGTTCTAAGAACTGGGGTAGATACAGGGTAATCATTGTTCTACGTGGGGCTCACATTTTTTTAATCCCCATTTTCACAGATAAGGTAACTGAGGCACAGAGAAGTTAAGTGACTTGCCCAAGGTCACACAGCAGACAAGTGGCAGATCCGGGATTAGAACCCACGACTTCTGACTCCCAAACCCAGGCTCTTTCCACTAAGCCATGCTGCTTTTCTCTGCCAGACACCATACACGCGACTGGAATAGATACAAGATAATCAGGTTGGACACAGTCCACGTCCTACATGGGCTCACAGTTTAGGTATGAGGGAGAATGTTATTGAATTCCCATTTTACAGTTGAGGAAACTAAGGCCCAGAAAAGATAAGTGACTCGCCAAAGGTTCTTATCCTGATTCCGCTACTTTTTTTAAAAAAAGGCATTTATTAAGCATTTATTATGTGAAAGGCACTAAGCACTGGGGCAGATAAAAGATAATCAAGTTGGATACAGTCCCTGTCCCATCTGGGGCTCCTAGTCATAATCCCCACTTTACAGATGAGGGATCTGAGGCACAGAGAAGTGAAGTGACCTCCTTCTTGCCAAATCCAAAGGCTCCTAATCCATCCTAATCCTCCTCAACCTCTCAGCTGCCTTTGACACTGTCGACCGACCCCTTCTCCTCAATGTCCCCAGCCCCCGGTTCGTACCAACCAGGGCCCTCCTAGACCGGGGGAGCCTCGGTGACACGTAGTAGAACGCAAACCGCACCTCTGATCACCGAGGTTAATGTGGAAAGTTTTTTACTTCATTCCCCCAGAGTGAAAGGGAGTGACACATACATATACTCACTGGGTCACTCGACCACCCGAGGGTCCAGTGCCGGTCTGCGATCAAAGGAGGCCGTTCTGCCGGTGCTTCTTCTTTCTGATTCAGTGCCGCTCCTGCTGCTCTCCAAACTGCTCCTATGCCACCCCACCCCCATGCTACCTCCAAGTGCCCCCATGTGATTCAAAATGAGCACCTTTTACCCACCTTGGGTGTGACAGCTGGGGCTCTACATGACAGTCATTGATTGCTCCGGGCCCGTTACCGGGTAGAACAGGGAGAGAAAAGCCCGCCTCCCTCCATGCTCGGCCCCCACAGGCCAGCAATCACCTGTCTCAGGTAGAGCCCATCATCGCCTTAGTGAGTTTCTTCTTTGTTCTGCGTTGTCATTCGCCGGATCCCACACGGGAAAGCGGCTTGTCGTGGGCTCACCGCACCCGGCCCGAAGCGAGCGCTTAACAAATACTGTAATTATTTTTATTATGTTCACACTCCCCCTTAGACTGTGAGCTCCATGTGGTTTGGAGAGCGCGTCTGATCCGATTCTCTTGAATCGCCCCCAGTGCTGTAGCACGGTGCTTGGTACTTAGAGAGTGCTTAATGAATAGTGATAATAATAATGTTGGTATTTGTTAAGCGCTTACTATGTGCAGAGCACTGTTCTAAGCTCTGGGGTAGACACAGGGGAATCAAGCTGTCCCACGTGGGCTCACAGTCTGAATCCCCATTTTACAGATGAGGGAACCGAGGCACAGAGAAGTGAAGTGACTTGCCCACAGTCACACAGCTGGCGAGTGGCAGAGCCGGGATTCGAACCCATGACCTCTGACTCCAAAGCCCGGGCTCTTTGCACTGAGCCACGCTGCTTCTCTAATGAATACACCAATTAGGTTGGGAGTCACCAGCGGGGCCCACCAGGCCGTCCAGGGGAGTGGCGTTGGGGTGGAGAGTCTCTCGGAGACTCTAGACTGTCAGCTCGTTGTGGGCAGAGAATGTGTCTGCCTATTGTTCTATTGTACTCTCCCCAGCGTTTAGTACAGTGCTGTGTACACAGGAAGCGCTCACTAAATCCAATTGACTGATAAGCTGATACATCGACTTGTCTTCCCCTCCCCACCACGAGTCCTTCATCCCCAGGGATGGGGCTTTGACTTCCCAAGACAGAGACCGGAGGAGCAAGGCGGGGCGGGGGGGTAAGGGGGCCGTGAGCAGAGGGGGGTAGGAGTGGTGGGAAATAGAAGCGGAAGGGGGTGGCCCACAGCTTGCCCAGAGCGGCTTGTCCAAGGTCAGCTGTCCCGCCGGGGTCTCGGTGGTCCCTGTTGGGGGCACGGGCTGCGGCTGTTGGGGTCAGAGGTCAAGGACGCCAAGGGCAAAGCGGGCGGCAGCCCCACCCTTCCACACAATCCCATCCCACCTCCCCCGGTCCCATCTGGCTTTCGCACGGTCCCGCAGGGAGAACGGACTGGCTGGAGCCACCGGGCCGAGATAAGGCCCATTTGCACCCGCTGGACTCCGGCGCCTGGCAGCTGGACCGGCTAGTTCCGGGGGCAACCCCCAATCTCGGGCCCGGGCACCCTACCCCGTCCCCAGGCTCGACCTCGGTCATCCTTCCCACCCCCGTCCCAGTTTCGGCGCTGGTCATCCAGCGTCGTTTAGTGGAAAGAGCATGGGCTTGGCAGTCAGAGGATGTGGGTTCTAGTCTCGGCTCCTCCACTTGTCTGCTGTGTGACCTTGGGCAAGTCACTTCACTTCTCTGGGCCTCAGTTGCGTCATCTGTAAAATGGGGATTAAGACCGGGAGCCCCACCTGGGACAACCTGGCTACCTTGTCAGAAGAGTGCTCTGCACATAGTAAGCCCTTAACAAACCAGTCAGGAAGGTCTTGGCCCATGGATGGCCTCCACCATCCCTGCTCCACCATAATTATAATAATAATAATAATAATGAAGATGATATTTGTTAAGCAAGCAGTTCGTCAAGAAGCAGTGTGGTTTAGTGGAAAGATCCCGGGCTTGGGAGTCGGAAGTCGTAGGTTCTAATCCCGGCTCTGCCACTTGTCTGGTATGTGACCTAGGGCAAGTCACTTAACTTCTCTGGGCCTCAGTTCCCTCATCTGTAAAATGGGGATGAAGACTGTGAGCCCCATGTGGGACAAGCTGATTACCTTGTATCTATCCCAGCACTTAGAACAGTGCTTGGCACATAGTAAGCGTTTAACAAATACCGTAATTATTATTATTACCCCCAGTCTTTTCCCCTGGCATCCTTTCATCCCCCCACCCCCATTCTTGGCCTTGGGCATCCTCCCCTCCTCCCCCAGTCTCAGTCCCGTGCATCCCCCCGCCCCTCCGCCCCTATTCTCGTGCCCCGTGTGCCATGCTCTATTGTACCCATGCCCATGCCCCATGCTCTTGCCCTGTCGACGGTGTCCCACCATCCTGGCTGTGCCCCACCAGAAGGAGGAGGTGAAGGAAGAGGAAGCAAGGGAAGAGGAGGAGGAGGAGAAGGATGAGGAGAATGTTTGGGGGGTGGTCAGAGGGTAGATGGGGCTTGGAGGGCTGCAGGACAGGGGAATCCCGAGCCCCGTCATCATCTCTCCCCTCCTGTAGGAGAGGCCAGATGAGTGCGGGAAGCTGGAGGACAGGAGGTCTCAGGAGAGGCAGTATCCCACCCATGGGAGAAGCCCTCCCCGACACCCAAGCCGTGGCCCTGACCAAGTCCTGGGAAGGTTCTCCCGAAATCCCACCCCTCTATCCAATCAGCCGGCCATCTGGCCTTCCATCCATTTGTCAATCAGACATATTTATTGAGCCCTTTCTGTCTGCAGAGCACTGTTCTAAGTGCTTGGGAGAGTATAATACAATCAGGAGATATGATTCCCGCCTTCAAGGAGTTGACATTTTAGCTGAGCGAAGGCCACTAAAATAAATTATAACTAGGGAGAAGAGAGTGAAAAGATATGTATGTAGATGTTACACGGTAGGGGAGTGAGTACCCAAGAGCTAATTCAATCCATCAGTGGTATTTTTTGAGCGCTTACTACGTGCAGGGCACTATATGAGCACTATATTAAATACTTAGGAGAGTACAACACAACAGAATTTTGTGACAAAGTGGCAATGGGGGGCAGGGGAAGTGGGGAAGAGAGATTAATCAGGGAAGGCCTCCTGGAGTAGATGTGATTTCAAAAGGGGTTTGAAGGTGGGGAGAGGAATGGTCTCCTGGATGTCGAGAGGGAGGGAGTATCAGGCAGGGGGAGGGTGTGAGGGAGAGATCAATGGTAAGAGAACTCGTTGTGGGCAGGGAATGTGTCTTTTTATTGTTACATTGTAATAATAATAATAATTATGGAATTTGTTAAGCACTTACTCTGTGCCAAGCACTCTTCTAAGTGCTGGGATAGATACAAGGTTATTAGGTTATCCCACAAGGGGCTCACAGTCTTCATCCCCATTTTACAGATGAGGTAAATGAGGGCACAGAGAAGTGAAGTGACTTGCCCAAAGTCACACAGCTGATAAGCGATGGAGCAGGGATTAGAACCCACGACCTCTGACTCTCAAGCCCGGGCTCTTGCCACTAAGCCACGTTGCTTCTCTTCCAACCGCTTAGTATGGTACTTTGCTGTCAATAAATATGATTGAATGAATGAACAAGGGAGACAAGTCACAGTGAATAGGTCATTGTGAAAGGAAGAAAGTGTGCGAGCTGGGGTGTAATAGAAGAGGAGTGAGGGGAGGTAGCAGGGAGAAAGTTGATTGAGTGCCTCGAGTACGATGATGGGAAGTTTCTACTCGATGCAGAGATACATATCTGTTATTTTATTTATTCGTATCAATTTCTGCCTCCCTCGTTCTAGACTGCAGCCTGCTGTACTCTCCCAAGCACTTAGTACAGTTCTTTGTACACTGAATGAATGGACGGATGAATGAATGGATGGGCAACCTCTGGAGGGTTTTGAGGAGTGGGCGAGACAGAAGCCTAGAATCCAAACTTCCGGTTCACCGGTTACACCCAACTGCAGCCCATTTCAGCTTCCCTGCCTGGAGCAGAATGGATCCCCGTCCTTTCCCGGTGGTTCCCCTGGAATTCTCCCCCAACCCGGTCCTCCTGGCCCAGAGTTTGGCTTGGAATCCCATTCGAGGGCTCCTAGCCCCTGCACCACAACCATCTCCTGGAATGGCCACACGGAAGCCGGGATCAGAAGACACCTGGGCTTGTGGGAAAGGACAGGAAGACACAGGAAAGTGCAGTCTCGGGTGATATGGTATAATAGTAATGATAGTAATAATAATAATAGTGGTATTTGTTAAGCGCTTACTATGTGCTAGATACTTTAGTAAGCTCTGGGTGGATACAAGTGAATTGGGTTGGACACAAGTCCTATCCCACAAGGGGCTCATGGTCTTACAGTCTCAATCCCCAGAGGCCCAGAAAAGTGAAGTGACTTTACCAAAGTCACAGAGCAGATGTATCGGAGACAGGATTAGAACCCATAACCTTCTGGCTCCCAGGTCCATGCTCTATCCGCTGTACCATGCGGTACTATAATAATAATGTTGGTATTTGTTAAGCGCTTTACTATATGCAGAGCACTGTTCTAAGCACTAGAGTAGATACTGGGTAATCAGGTTGTCCCACATGAGGCTCACAGTTAATCCCCATTTTATTCATTCATTCATTCATTCATTCAATAGTATTTATTGAGCGCTTACTATGTGCAGAGCACTGTACTAAGCGCTTGGGATGAACAAGTCGGCAACAGATAGAGACGGTCCCCGCCGTTCGACGGGCTTACGGTCTAATCGGGGGAGATGGACAGACGAGAACAATGGCAATAAATAGAGTCGAGGGGAAGAACATCTCGTAAAAACAATGGCGACTAAATAGAATCGAGGCGATGTACATCTCATTAACAAAATTAACAAAATAAATAGGGTAATGAAAATATATACAGTCGAGCGGACGAGTACGGTGCCGAGGGGATGGGAAGGGAGAGGGGGAGGAGCAGAGGGAGATGGGGGAAAAGAGGGTTAAGCTGCGGAGAGGTAAAGGGGGGGTGGCAGAGGGAGTAGAGGGAGAAGGAGAGCTCAGTCTGGGAAGGCCTCTCGGAGGAGGTGGGTTTTAAGTAGGGTTTTGAAGAGGGGAAGAGAATCAGTTTGGCGGAGGACGTGGCCCGGGGGTCGACGGCGGGACGGGCGAGACCGAGGGACGGCGAGGAGGTGGGCGGCGGAGGAGCGGAGCGTGCGGGGTGGGCGGTAGAAAGAGAGAAGGGAGGAGAGGTAGGAAGGGGCAAGGTGATGGAGAGCCTCGAAGCCTAGAGTGAGGAGTTTTTGTTTGGAGCGGAGGTTGATAGGCAACTACTGGAGTTGTTTAAGAAGGGGAGTGACATGCCCAGATCGTTTCTGCGGGAAGATGAGCCGGGCAGCGGAGTGAAGAATAGACCGGAGCGGGGCGAGAGAGGAGGAAGGGAGGTCAGAGAGAAGGCCGACACGGTAGTCTAGCCGGGATATAACGAGAGCCCGTAGCAGTAAGGTAGCCGTCTGGGTGGAGAGGAAAGGGTGGATCTTGGCGATATCGTAGAGGTGAAACCGGCAGGTCTCGGTAACGGATAGGATGCGCGGGGTGAACGAGAGAGACGGGTCAAGGATGACACCGAGATCGCGGGCCCGAGAGACGGGAAGGACGGTCGTGCCATCCACGGTGACAGAGAAGTCTGGGAGAGGACCGGGTTTGGGAGGGAAGATGAGGAGCTCAGTCTCGCTCATGTTGAGTTTTAGGCGGCGGGCCGACATCCAGGTGGAGACGTCCCGGAGGCGGGAGGAGATGCTAGCCCGAAGGGAGGGGGAGAGGACAGGGGCGGAGATGTAGATCTGCGTGTCGTCTGCGTAGAGATGGTAGTCAAAGCCGTGAGAGCGAATGAGTTCACCGAGGGAGTGAGTGTAGATGGAGAACAGAAGAGGGCCGAGAACCGACCCTCGAGGAACTCCGACAGTTAAAGGATGGGAGGGGGAGGAGGCTCCGGCGAAGGAGACCGAGAATGACCGGCCAGAGAGGTGAGAGGAGAACCGGGAGAGGACGGAGTCCGTGAAGCCGAGGTGAGATAAGGTATGGAGGAGGAGGGGATGGTCGACAGTGTCAAAGGCAGCAGAGAGGTCGAGGAGGATCAGAATGGAGTAGAAGCCATTGGATTTGGCAAGAAGGAGGTCACGGGTGACCTTAGAGAGAGCAGTCTCGGTAGAGCGGAGGGGACGGAAGCCAGATCGGAGGGGGTCTAGGAGAAAATGGGAGTTAAGGAATTCTAAGCATCGATTGTAGACGACTCGTTCTAGGATTTTGGAAAAGAAGGGTAGTAGGGAGATAGGGCGGTAACTGGAGGGGGAAGTGGGGTGGAGAGCGGGTTTTTTTAGGATGGGGGAGACGTGGGCATGTTTGAAGGCAGCGGGGAAGGAGCCACTGGAGACTGAGTGGTTAAAAATAGAAGTTAAGGAAGGGAGGAGGGCAGGGGCGACGGTTTTAATAAGGTGAGAGGGAATGGGGTCCGAGGCGCAGGTGGAGGGGGTGGCACTTGCGAGGAGGGAGGAGAGGAGATCTTTTACAGATGAGGTAACTGAGGCCCAGAGAAGTTAAGTGACTTGCCCATAGTCACACAGCTGACAAGTGGCAGAGCCGGAATTCGAACCCATGACCTCTGACTCCCAAGCCTGGGGTCTTTCCACTGAGCCACACTGCTTCTCTATGGTATTATGATATCTGTTAAATGCTTACCCTGTATCGAGCACTGTTTGAAGCTCTGGCAGAGATACAAGATAATTGAGTTGGGCACCTTCCCTGCCCCAAGTGGGGCTCACAGTCTAAGTGGGCTGAAGAAGAGGGATTTAACCTCGATTTTATAGATGAGGAAATTGAGTCACAGTGAAGTGAAGCGACTTGCTCAAGGTCATACAGCAAGCAATTCGGCAGAGCTTGGATTAGAACTCACGTCCTCTGATTCCCAGGCTCTGCTCTGTCCACAGGGCCACACTGCTTCTCTACTGAGATCACTGAGGTTATTATTATTATTATTATTATTACTATTATTATGGCATGTTAAGTGCTTACTATGTGCCAAGCACTGTCTTAAGCGCTGGGGTAGAAACAAGGTGATCAGGTTGTCCCCCGTGGGGCTCACAGTCTTAATCCCCCTTTTCCAGATGAGGGAACTGTGGCACAGAGGAGTTAAGTGGCTTGCTCAAGGTCACACAGCAGACAAGTGGCAGAGCCGGGATAAGAACCCACGTCCTCTTGCCACTAAGCCACGCCGCTTCTCAATTATTATTAATAATAATGATGATGGCAGAATTCATTAAGCGTTTGCTATGTACAAAGCTGGGAGAGATACAAGATTGTCAGGTTGGACCCAATCCTTGTCCCACAGGAGGTTCCCGATCTAAGAGGGAGGGAGATCGGAAATCCGATCGCAGGCTTCTGCTCTTTCCACCAAGCCACACTGCTTCAAGCTCTCCCGCCTCCCATTAGCGTTAAGCTGCCATCGCTCTGGCCGTAAATGATGATAATTTTGGTACTTGTTATTATTCATAATAAGAATAATGTCTGGTGTTGATAAAGCGCTTCTTATGTGCCAGGAAGTGATCTAAGCGCTGGGGTGGCTACAAGCTGCTAAGCGGCAGCTCTGACTTATCACTGGTCAGCTTCTCTTCAGCCAATCCTTGCTGCCCGTGTGGGAGAGCTGCAGTTCATTCAATCGTATTTATTGAGCGCTTACTGTGTGCAGAGCACTGTACTGAGCGCTTGGAAAGTACAATTCAGCAATAAAGGGAGACGATCCCTGCCCACAATGGTTTTACAGTCTAATAATGTTGGTATTTGTTAAGCGCTTACTATGTGCAGAGCTCTGTTCTAAGCGCTGGGGTAGACACAGGGGAATCAGGTTGTCCCACGTGGGGCTCACAGTCTTAATCCCCATTTTACAGATGAGGGAACTGAGGCCCAGAGAAGTTAAGTGACTTGCCCACAGTCACACAGCTGACAAGTGGCAGAGCTGGGATTCGAACTCATGAGCCCTGACTCCAAAGCCCGTGCTCTTTCCACTGCGCCACGCTGCTTCAGTCTAGAAGGGGGGAGAGAGACATCAAAACAAGTAAACAGGTATCAAGAGCATCAGTATAAATAAATAGAATTTTAGATACGTCCACATATACACATATACATAGGGAAGCCGCGTGGCTCAGCGGAAAGAGTCCGGGCTTGGGAGTCAGAGGTCATGGGTTCGAATCCCAGCTCTGCCCCTTGTCAGCTGTGTGACTGTGGGCAAGTCACTTAACTTCTCTGGGCCTCAGTGACCTCATCTGTCAAATGGGGAAGAAGACTGTGAGCCTCACCGGGGGCAACCTGATGACCCTGGATCTTCCCCAGCGCTTAGAACAGTGCTCGGCACAGAGTAAGCGCTTAACAAATACCAACATTATTATATACACAAGTGCTGTGGGGCGGGGAGGGAGAATAGAGCAAAGGGGACGAGTCGGGGCGATGGGGAGGGGAGGGAAAGCTGAGGAAAAGGGGGGCTCAGTCTGGGAAGGCCTCTTGGAGGCCCAGCCCCTGCATCTGCCTTCATTTGCATTTCAACCGACCTGCTCGTAATGAATTCATCTTGCTTGGCGATGGGTCGTATTTCAGGAGTTCCGCGGCCCCGCCGTAACAACAAATGCGACCTCGGAAAAAGCCCAAATTGTTTTTCCCAATAGGCCTCGAAGCAAAATTGCAGGGCGGCTCTCGATCCTTCTCAGAATTCGGAATGTCAGACGAGAGGGCAGCAATCATCGCCTTGAATAGGAAAGGAATGAAATGTCGTGTAATTATTTATACGGGTTTACTTTCTTTCAAGCTTTTGGTAGCGTTGTGTTTCAGTTCTCAGAAAAGTCGATGCCGGGGTATCTAACTCCGTCTCTGCCATTTCCCTGAGGAAAATGAACCGTCAACTCAGACAATGCCCACATCTCTGCAGCCTCTTCGTTCCACAGAGCTCCCGAGACATGAGCTCATCCGCTGCCATAGCGGCAACTCATTGGGTTCAACCAATCAGTCGTATCTGTTGGGCGCTTACTCTCCACAGAGCTCTGTACTATGCGCTTGGAAGAGTCCTATACATAGGAGTTGGTAGACATGGTTCCCCCCCATCCAGGATTTTAGACTCCTCTAGACTGTAAGCTCGTCGTGGACTGGGATGTGGGCTTATTTTTGTATTGTACTCTCCCAACTGCTTAGTACAGTGCTCAGCTCACAGTGAGTGCTCAATAAATACAACTGAATGTATGAATGATCCCCGAGGGATCGAGAAGCAACTCGTGTCTTGTTACCAACAGCCCCATTTGGCGGGTGGGCAAACCGAGCCCCAGAACGGTTAAGCGATGTCTTTTGACAAGCACAAATGGCAAAGACGCCAAACTAGATGCCGCTCTGCCACTCGTCTGCTGTGTGACCGTGGGCAAGTCACTTCACTTCTCTGTGTCTCAGTTACCTCATTTGACTGAGGGACTCTGTCCACCTCGATTTACCCAGTGTTTAGTACAGTGCTTGTCATGTAGTAAGCGCTTAACAAATCCTATAATTATTATCATTATTATTATGAGAGCTTGGCCCTCCTCAGTGTCAGAGTTAGATGGAATTTTCCAGTTGACATTTGCAGGGCACTGAGCGCCTTGGAGGCTGTAAAATCCTGGAGGGCGAGGAGGGTGTCTATTGATTCTATCGTACCATACTGTCCCAAGCGTTCAGTACGGGGCCCGGAGCAGAATAAGCCCTCGCCAAATGTCTTTGCTGATTGATTGAGTTGGCTGGATGTGGGCTGGGGTCGGACATTCTGACACACAGGCAGAGGGGCAGCTGCTCATTGTTTAGACTGTGAGCCTGTTACTGGGCAGGGTTTGTCTCTATCTGATGCTGAATTGTAACAATAATAATAATGTTGGTATTTGTTAAGCGCTTACTACATGCAGAGCACTGTTCTAAGTGCTGGAGGAGATACTGGGGAATCAGGTTGTCCCACGTGAGGCTCACAGTTAATCCCCATTTTACAGATGAGGTCACTGAGGCACAGAGAAGTGAGGTGACTTGCCCACGGTCACCCAGCTGACAAGTGGCAGAGGCGGGATTCGAACCCATGACCTCTGACTCCAAAGCCCGGGCTCTTTTCACTGAGCCACGCTGCTCAGCGCTTAGTACAGTGCTCTGCACATGGTAAGCGCTCAATAAATACGATTGAATGAATGAATGAATGGTTTGTTCCAGCTGTCCAGGGACCACCCCCTCCAGCCAGTTCCCTCCAGAGATGGATGATACAGTGTGACCCAGCGGATAGAGCATGGGCCTGGGAGGCACAAGGTCATGGGTTCTAATCCCAGCTCTACCACATAATAATAATGGTATTTGTAAAATGCTTACTATGTGCCAGGCATTGTACTAAGCGCTGGGGTGGATACAAGCAAATCAGGATGAACACAGTCCCTGTTTCACACAGGGCTCACAGTTTCAATCATCATTTTATAGATGAGGTAACTGAGGCCCAGAGAAGTGAGGTGATTTGCCCAAGGTTCCACAGCACGGGCCTGGGAGTCAGAAGGGCATGGGTTCTAATCCCAGATCTGCCACTTCTCGCTGTGGGATCTTGGGCAAATCACTTCACTTCTCGGTGCCTCAGTTCCCTCATCTGTAAAATGGGGATTGAGACTGTAAGCCCCACAGGGGACAGGGAATGAGTCCAACCTGATTTGCTTGTATCCACCCCAGCACTTAGTACAGTGCTGGGCACATAGTAAGTGTTTAACAAATATTATTATTATTTTTATTAAGCGTTGGAACCAGGATTAGAACCCATGATGCCATGCTGTTGTGTACTTTGGGCCTCTGTTACCTCATCTATAAAAGGGGGATTAATAATGTTGGTATTTGTTAAGCGCTTACTATGGGCAGAGCACTGTTCTAAGTGCTGGAGGAGATACAGGGTAATCAGGTTGTCCCACGTGAGGCTCACAGTTAATCCCCATTTTACAGATGAGGGAACTGAGGCACAGAGAAGTGAGGTGATTTGCCCACGCACGGTCACCCAGCTGACAAGTGGCAGAGGCGGGATTCGAACCCATGACCTCTGACTCCCAAACCCGGGGGTCTTTCCACTGAGCCACGCTGCTTCTCCGAGTAATTAAGACTGTGTACCCCTATGTGGGACAAGGACCGCATCCAGCCCAATTAGCTTTTATCTACCCTGGCACATAGTAAGCGCTTAACGAGTACCACAGTTATTATCATTATTACTAATATTACTCGCCGTCTCCCTGATCTCGTCTGCAAGGCCGCAGTCTGCCCCTTTGCTCGCCGTGTCTGAAGACTGGCAGAAGACTCGGAGCCAGTCATTGGGCAGGGATTGTTTCTATCTGTTGCCAAATTGTACATCCCAAGCGCTTAGTACAGTGCTCTGCACAGGGTAAGTGCTCAATAAATACGAATGAATGAATGAATGAATGAATGAGTACCTCCAACGAACTAATTAGTCAACTAACTCAAAGCAGATTTAGATTAGGTGGTGGAGAGGAGCAGTTACACTCTCATGCTCCTTTAAGAGCATTGTTTGGGTGAGGGTTTTTCAGATATGTGCTTTAATGGCTAGTGATTCACCCCATTTAAACTCTTAGCCAGCCACCAGATAAGGAAGTCTGGTGCAAAGCATCCTGATGTAAAGAAAATGATAATGACAGTAATAGTAATAATAATAATAATAGCGAGGTTGGATAAGCACTCACTATGTTCCAAGCATAGTGCTGACAACTGGAGTGGATTTACTAATATCATTTTGGATACACTCCCGTCCCACGTGAGCCGCTCAGTCTAAGCGGGAGGAAGAACAGGAATCTAATCCCCTTTTTGCAGATGAAGAAATAGAGGCACGGAGAAGTTCATTCATTCATTCAATCAGTCGTATTTATTGAGCTCTTACTATGTGCAGAGCACTGTACTAAGGGCTTGGAATGTACAATTCGGCAACAGATAGAGACCATTCCTGCCCAACAACCGGCTCACAGTCTAAACGGGGGAGACAGACAACAAAAAACAAAACAAGTAGCCCGGTGTCAATATCATCAAGATAATAATAATAATAATAATAATAATGTAGGTATTTGTTACGTGCTTACTATGTGCAGAGCACCGTTCTAAGCACTGGGGTAGACACAGGAGAATCAGGTTGCCCCACGTGGGGCTCACAGTCTTAATCCCATTTTCCAGGTGAGGTAACTGAGGCCCAGAGAAGTGAAGTGACTTGCCCACAGTCACACAGCTGCCAAGTGGCAGAGCCGGGAGTCGAACCCGTGACCTCTGACTCCGAAGCCCAGGCTCTTTCCACTGGGCCACGTACTACCCTAAAGGAGTACGGTTAAAGAGGTGGCTAACAACACTTGGGATATTATTATTGCTAGGTAATAGACTGTATCTTGTCTTGTTTTGATTGATTTGTCTTGATTGCTTTTCAATCACCCCCGACCCCTAGCCACTCCCTGGATGCATCTCTCCCAGAAAGCCCCACCTCCATCTGCAATCTTTCAGGCAGTGAATAAATAGTCATGCACAAAATGCAAGTAGACGCACTACCGGAAGAAGAAAGTAGCCCTTCTGGAGTGGTACTGTGCTGTGGCTGTTGCTGCTGTTGTTTTTCATTCATTCAATCGTATTTACTGAGCGCTTACTGTGTGCAGAGCACTGTACTAAGCGCTTGGAAAGGACAAGTCAGCAACAAAGAGAGACAATCCCTGTCCACCACGGGTTCACAGTCTAGAAGGGGGGAGACAGGCATCAAAACAAGTAAAGACATGTTCCCTTCCCACGAGGAGCTATTCGCTTAGTAAAACTTTCCTCATGCTACCCTTTGTAGACCCAGGAAGTGAGTGAAGAATGGGTGGTGAAGGGAAGGCTTGGTTTCTTCAACACCAAGCGACTCAGGAAATTCTGATTGGAGCTGCTTGGAAACAGACTTTATAATAACGGTGATATTCGTTAAGTGCTTACTATGTGCAAAGCACTGTTCTAAGCGCTGGGGGGGATACACGGTGATCAGGTTGTCCCACGTGGGGCTCACACAGTTTTAAGGCCCATTTTACAGGTGAGGTAACCGAGGCGCAGAGAAGTGAGTGACTTGCCCAAAGTCACGCAGCCGGCAGGCGGCGGAGCCGGGATTAGAACCCATGACCTCTGGCTCCGAAGCCCGGGTTCTTTCCACTGAGCCACTGTCTAGGAAACATTTTTGAATATTGCTTTTCTAGGAAAACTATTCGATGTTTAGAATGCCTTTTCAAGTCAAGAGAAGAATTCCACTGCAACTCACCTCGCTACTCCTTTTGAACTCGACTAAAAAAACTTCTAGCAAAAGCAAGTAAGAAAGAGTGCGTTGAGCTTTCACCACCACCTTCTGGATATTTGTGGGACTGTGAAGCGCTTTATTGTTTCATGTTCAGTGTTGATAAGCAGAGCGCCTCTGAAATATCTACTCCGAAAGATAGCTAAATATCTATTAAGTACACTAATTAGTCCCCTGTTTTCGTTTTTATTTTTTAATGTAATAGCATATCTTCAATGTCGCTTAATAAACCTTCTAATTAGTGACTTCTCAAGTCTCTGTTATAGCGCGTAACCTGAGTGCCTGAGAGGCAATACTTTCAAAGTTAAGGCAATGTTAAAAATCTGCAATTAAACGCCAGTTACAGCCTTTGAAAATTCTAATCATCTAAGGCCAGATAATACCATCTCAACCCCACCCAACCGATCAATCAATTAATAGTATTTATTGTACTCAATCTATCCCCAAATGCTGTAGATTCTGCCTTCATAACATCAATAAAATCTGCCCTCTCCTCTTTCTATCCGCTACGCCATGCTGCTTCTCATATTCGTTCATTCAATCGAATAGAGAGGCAGCGTGGCTCAGTGGAAAGAGCCCGGGCTTGGGAGTCAGAGGTCATGGGTTCCAATCCCGGCTCTGCCACTTGTCAGCTGTGGGACTGTGGGCAAGTCACTTCACTTCCCTGTGCCTCAGTTACCTCATCTGGAAAATGGGGATAACTGTGAGCCTCACGTGGGACAACCGGATTACCCTGTATCTATCTACCCCAGCGCTTAGAACGGTGCTCTGCACATAGTAAGCGCTTAACAAATACCAACATTATTATTATTTATTGTGTGCTTATTGTGTGCAGAGCACTGTATTAAGTGCTTGCCAGGGACTGTGTCCAGACCATTTGTGATCAGGGAACATGCCTAGGAATTCTTCTATATCATACTCTCCCAAGAGCTTCATTCATTCGTTCAATCGTATGTATTGAGCGCTTCCTGTGTGCAGACCACTGTACTAAGCGCTTGGGAAGTTCAATTCAGCTTAATACAGTGCTCTGCACACAGTAAGTGCTCAATAAATTCACTGATTTTTTAAAATAGCATATGTTAAGTGTGTGGCTTAGTGGAAAGAGCATGGGCTTGGGAGTCAGAGGTCGTGGGTTCTAATCCCGCCTCCGCCACTTGTCTGCTGCGTGACCTCGGACAAGTCACTTAACCTCTCTGTGCCTCAGTTACCTCATCTATAAAAATGGGGATTAAAAAATGTGAGCCCCACGTGGAACAATCTGATTACCCTGTATCTACCCCAGCACTTAGAACAGTGCTCTGCACATAGTAAGCGCTTAACAAATACCATAATTATCATTATTATTTCAAGCACTATTTTCAACACTGGAGTAGATACAAGTTTATTAGGTCAGACACAATCCCTGTTCCAAATAGGGCTCGAGATCTAAATTGGTGGGAGGAGGATTTAATCCTCTTTATAGAAATGAGTAAAATAAGGCACGGAGAAGTTAAGTGACTTAGTCAGGGTCACGTAGCAGACAAGTGATGGAGCCGGGATTAGAACCCAGATCCTCTGACTGCCGGGCCCATCCTCTTACCACTAGGCCATGCTGCTTCTTTGATTGAGTGTATCAATTCCAGTGTTTAGAACAGGGCTTGTTAAATAGTAAGTGCTTAACAAAAGACATATTATTACTATTACAATTATTGACTCAGGTAAGGGTATTTACTGTGCGCCTATGCTGTGCAAATCACTGTGTCATGTGCTAAGGATGCAATAAGGAATAAATAAGGCTTTGTTCCTGACTCCCAGGTGGCTCTTACAATCTTAAAGTGGGTGGAGAGTTGGCAATGGAAACGTGAGGAAAGCAGGAGAAACAGCCTGCTCAGTGGAACAAACCCGGGCTTGGGAGTCAGAGATCACGGGTTCGAATCCCTGCTCTGCCACTTGTCAGCTGTGTGACTGTGGGCGAGTCACTTCACTTCTCCATGCCTCAGTTCCCTCATCTATAAAATGGGGATTAAGACCGTGAGCCTCAAGTGGGACGACCTGACTACCCTGTATCTTCCCCAGCGCTTAGAACAGTGCTCTGCACATAGTAAGCGCTTAACAAATACCGACATTATTATTATTATTAGTGGATAGAGCACAGACCTGGGAGTCAGAAGGTCATGGGGTCATTCATTCATTTATTCATTCAATATTTACTGAGCGCTTACTGTGTGCAGAACACTGTAGTAAGTACTTGGAAAGTACAGTTCTGCAATAGAGACAATCCCTGCCCACAGCGGGTTTACAGTTTTCTCATCCCAGCTCCACCATCTGTCTGCTGTGTGACCTCAGGCAAGTCACTTCACTTTTCTGGTTCTCAGTTACCTCATCTGTAAAATAATGGGGATAAGAGTGTGAGCCCCATGTGGAACAGACACCGCGTCCAACTGATTAACTTCTATCTACCCCAGTGCTTAGAACAGTGCGTGGCACATAGTAAGCGCTTAACAAGCACCATTATTACCGTTTGCTCTGCACACAATAAGAACTCAATAAATACAGTTGAATAAATGAATGAATACAAGAAGATGCAAAAAAGCAGAGTGTCCTAGAGGATAGAGCACGGACCCGGTAGGCTCGTCTCCAGACTGTAAATTCGTGGGCAGGGAACGTGTCTGGTATATTGTTACATCGTAATAATAATGATGTTGGTATTTGTTAAGCGCTTACTATGTACAGAGCACTGTTCTAAGCGCTGGGGTAGACACGGGGGAATCAGGTTGTCCCACGTGGGGCTCACAGTCTTAATCCCCATTTCACAGATGAGGGAACTGAGGCATAGACAAGTTAAGTGACTTGCCCAAGTCACACAGCTGACACGTGGTAGAGCTGGGATTCGAACCCATGACCTCTGACTCCAAAGCCCGTGCTCTTTCCAATGAGCCATGCTGCTTCTCGTGCTCATCGTACTCTCCCAAGCGCTTAGTATGGTGCTCTGCACACAGTAAAGGCTTAATAAATATGACTGACTGACTAACCTGGGTCCTAATCCTGGCTCTGGCACTTGTGCGTCGTGTGACCTTGGGCAAGTCACCTCACTTCTGTGTGCCTCAGTTCCCTCATCTGTAAAATGGGGATTAAGACTGTGAGCCCCATGGGGGACACAGAGTGTGTCCAACCTAATTACTTTATACCTACCCCAGCGCTTAGAACCGTGCCTGGCGTATAATCAGCGCTTAACAAATACCATAAAAAAAAGCCCAAACCAAAAACACAGGGAAAATGAATAAGCACAATGCAAACACAAGAAGGCTGTGGTTGAAGGAGCCATTTTCAAATGCTTTTTACCACCCAGGAAGGACAGCCCAGAGTCCAGTTTCCACAAGGGGGGTCCTAATCCAAAGCCCTCCCACCATTCTGGAGTTTGTGGAGGTGACGCTCGAGGAAAGTCCGTCAGGAGCAGGCCCCCGGGAAGACACGACGGGGGAGGGAAGTAAGTCAGGCAATCGTATTTAATCAGTCAGTAGTATTTATTGAGCGCTTACTGTGTGAAGAGCACTGTACTGAGCGCTTGGGAGAGTAGAAGAGAGCAACAGTTAGCAGTGTAGGTCCTAAGCTTTGTGACTGAAGGATGACGGGCAGCTAAACGTGACTGCCCTTAGACTCCTTCCCCACCCAAGCGCTTAGTACAGTGCATTACACCCAGGAAATGCTCAATAATGCTACCATTATGACTCTGTAGTCCAAGACCGGTCACCTTGACCCCAGCACTTGCCCAAGCCTGATCTTGGAGCGCTCGATAAATAGCATTGCTATCATTATGACTTCATAATAATAATAGAATTATCATTACGGTATTTGTTAAGACCTTATTATGCGCCAGGCACTGTTCTAAATGCGGGAGTGGTTACGAGCAAATCAGGTTGGACACAGTCCCAGTCCAATGCGGGGCTCACAGTCTCAATCCCCACTTTACAGATGAGGTAACTGAGGCCCAGAGAAGTAAAGTGACTTGCCCTAGGTCACAGAGCAGACGTGTGGCAGGTCAGGATTAGAACCTACGACCTTCCGACTCCCAGGGCCATGCTCTATCCACTTCTCCATGCTGCTTCTCTGCTTACCTTGTTACTAGTACCAAGGTAATCACATTGAACACCATTACCGAAAAGGCTCAAAAATCTGAACGGGAGGAAGAACAGGTATCTTATCCCCATTTCATTCATGAAGAAACTGAGGCTCAGAGAAGTTAAGAAACTTGCCCAAGATGATCCAACGGGCAAGTGGCCATGCTGAAACTAAAACTAAAAAGCTGGGGGAGCCGCATAGCCTAGTGGACAGAGCATGGGCCTGGAAGTCAGAAGGACCTGAGTTCTAATCGCGGGTCCACTACTTTTCTACTGTGGGACTTTGGCAAGTCGCTTCACTTCTCTGTGCCTCGGTCACCTCATCTGTAAAATGGGGATTAAGATTGTGAAGCCCGTGTGGGACAGTGGCTGTGTTCGACCTGATATTCAATAGTATTTATTGAGCGCTTACCATGTGCAGAGCACTGTACTAATCACTTGGAATGAACAAGTCGGCAAGAGATAGAGACAGTCCCAGATTGTCTTGTATCTACCCAGTGCTTAGTAGAGTGGCTGACACTCATTCATTCATTCAATAGTATTTATTGAGCGCTTTCTATGTGCAGAGCACTGTACTAAGCGCTTGGAATGTACAAGTCGGTAACAGATAGAGACAGTCCCTGCCCTCTGATGGGCTTACAGTCTAATCGGGGGAGACGGACAGACTAGAACAAGTCCTTAACAAATACCATTAAAAATAAACATCCCCAGGCTCTTTCCACTACACCACACTGGCTCCCATCACTCTTATGACCCAGGAGGGGAAGAAAGGCATCTTTAGGGCTTTTCTTTCCATTCTTCGGACAGAGTGAGGCAAATTATCCATGAAGTGGGTTGTGGGCGCTAAGCGTATCCTGATTGCTCTTTGGCTTCTTGGATGTAAACAGAGGCTTCGTGATGGTGGTTGGGAAGCAAATCCTCTGACTTTCCACAAGACTCCCAGGTCAAGTCTCAGTCTCACGGGCTGGAAGGTGCAGCCCTGCCAGGGATGGAAACCTGAGGTGGGTCAGGGCTGGGGTAAAACCCTTCA